>NW_028297116.1:22203053-22350285 GCF_055798465.1 Pogonomyrmex barbatus
AAATATCTATAAAAATGGCAGATCGCTCGTCGGCACCGCTCGTATGTCAGAAATCATTTATTAGAATCAATAAGAAATTTATTTATCAATAAGAATATTATTTTTTTTAACTGTAGCCAAGTTCAATATAATCAAGAGCATGAATTTAAGGTATTAAAACTTGGCGATCGGGAATCTTCGGAATACCGGCTGCGAGCGGATGTTCCTCCCACCTTCCGGTTATCACGACGTGCTCGATAGGACTTTGAATCTTCGTGCGCTCTGCCGTGGTATACGTCGCGCATAAAAGGGGTTAAGCGAGTCGGATTTAAGCAGCCCGATTTATGGACTCCGACAACTATTTAGATAGGCAGGATGGAGAGAGAAAGAGAAAGAGGGAGGGGGGAGAGAGAGAATCCTGGCGAATCTCGGTTTTTGTCCCGGTAATAGGCGTCGGTGATCCTCCTACCTTGGCTCGTATATTTGGTACACGAACGAATCGCGGAGATGAACGCGGGAATATTCCGCGACTCCGGAAAATATTCCGTCGGCATGGAGGCCGACGGAATCCGCTCGATCCACGCCGAGTTTCGGTCGGCGCGACGTCGCCGCGGTATTTCGGCTTAATTAGTTTTTCGTCCGCGGATAATCCGCGACCACGGCGATTTGTCATCCGGGCCCTGAAGTTTACGCTCACGGGGAATTAAGGCACAAGAAATTGGGAGAAGAGGGAAGAGAGAGAGAGAGAGAGAGAGAGAGAGAGAGAGGGGGGGAGGGAAGAGAGGCCATGGTGGGTTCCGGCCAACGAGATTAGGGCGATATTTAAACGAGAAGAAGCAGTCCCGGCACCCCCGGAGGCTTCTGTTCTAAGACCCGACTCAGGAGAAGTTCGCGGAGGATTCGTTTTATCGTTCGCCGTATAATTTGAGGATGTCGCCGGCCAAGAAACTACCGAAGTGGCTTAAATCTTTAGGCCGCGTGTTGGATCCCTCGATAAGAGAACTTTTGGGCTCCTGTTTACCGGTCACTCGAATAGAACGCTACTTCATTTGCCTATTCCTGATGATGTAAAATACAATTTAAAGGCAAAACAATCACTCAATTGATCGCCAATTAAATAACGATCTCGTAGCAATCCACTGAATAACATGATTTAATTATAATTATCGCCATGATTGCGCGCGCGCAATTGTTATTATCGACTGATCGATTAACGAGATTTCAGAGATTAAAGAGCTCAAAGACGCTGGATTAGCTGAGTTCGATATGTGCAATTCGTATATTCTGCTAATTTATTGAACAATTTGCTAAGATTTTTACTATTTAATAAACATTTAATGGCATAATATATTATACATCATACAAATCGTGGAGATATAAAAACTCGATACAAGTTTAGAGTCTACATATCAGTAGCGAAGAAAAGGAAAAGCGCGAATGCGCCTTTAGTAGCTTCCAAGTATTAAACTGCTCGTAAAAGAGCTTTTACGCGATCAGACTTTTGCAACGAAACTTTGAGTCTCGAAATCGATCGAGCCGCTGTAAAGGGCCCTCGTAAAGTTTTCTCCAAATAATTTCGTAAAATAGTAGATCCCTTTTTTCATAACGAAAATCTCGTTTACGAGAGACTGCAAAGGGCTTGCCAATGGACAAAGTTCGTTTCGAAACATCATCCGAAATTTTTTTCATAAAAGGCTTTCTTTATGTAATTCTCAAATAAATTTTGCAATGACTACATTATTATTTTGACTTTGCCTTTGTACGTTGATTGGAACGTAAATATATAATAGCGTTTTATTGAGAAAAGGTAGGAATATAATAAATTGTTTTCTAACAACATCACGTTGCAGCAGAAGCGTAAAATGTGATATGATATTTAATACTTGAGTGAATACTTGAGAACTATCTTAAAATTGAAATAAACCATCGGCATTAATCGTCGAACGTATCGATCGTCCACAAGTAACATCTTACGAACGAATTGGCTGATTCTGAATCTTATAAGCGGGCGATTTACATAACTGCGGGTGCGCAATAAATTTATAAGGCAGCGAGAGAGAGAGAGAGAGAGAGAGAGAGAGAGAGAGAGAGAGAGAGAGAGAGAGAGGAAGAGAGCGACCTATACCTTACTTAACGGAGCATTGCAGAAAAGTCTGGAAAGCTCAACGACGACAGAGAGCTTTGGAAAAATCTAACCCGGTTCGCGGAGATGGAGTGGAGCGCGAGTAGAAAAAGGGAGAGAGATGTGAAAGGAGCTGGAAGAAGAAGCAGCAAGCGGAACGGGCTGCCGTGAACCAAGGCAGTTATGAGACTTTTTTCTCAAGTCGACCCTCGGCGCGGCGACCACCCTCTCCTCCCCAGGGTTTCCTCCTATGCGAATACCACATTAAGGGACGCACTCAAACTTTTATGGCGGCTCATGGTGACTGACTTCCCGATGTATGCCCGGCAATGTTGCTCCTCGCGTTTTACCGTTTTCTCTCTCTCTCTCTCTCTCTCTCTCTCTCTCTCCTCGATTACGAGCAACACTTTAATTAGACAATATCCACCCCCGCGAGAGAGTGGCTCACTCGCGGCACTCGAAGAAATAACGAGCACAAGCCCGTGTTAATTAGAATATTACTTTAATTTCGTGGACGACGGATAGACGATGCGTTTTCGTAACACAAAAAGCAACGGCATAGAGAAAGAGAAACATATTTATGCATAATAATATATTTTACGTACTTGTATAATGTAGACATTTAATTAAGTATATTTACGATTTGATTTCTTTTTCTGTTACGGATATCGTACAAAGTGTTGAAAGATATATTTTGCCAAAACATAAAATGATTAATTGTTTATAGAAATACCAAGGTATAGATTGTTATGATGATCAAATAAAACATGAGTTTCGGTGAACATAGCTTTATAAATACCAATAAATAATAACAATCCATTTTTCAACTAATTTCAGACGATCTTTCATTTCACAAAATGTTCACTTGAATTAAATATAATAAGAGTAGCGATAAAAATAAAATTTTTAAATTTTAAGAATTACAAAGTGGGAATAATGTCCAATTAAATTTTGATGAAGAAAAAACAGTTTCAGTTTTCAAGGAGTATTGTCTCGTTCACCAAATGTATTTATTATCGAGCAACCTACAATATTTCATTAGCATTATAAGCTTGCTCGAAGTGCGGTATTTTGTTTACCATTAAAGCTTCGTGTTTAAAAGCAAAATTAAATGGCATGTTTTGCTTATACAACGCTTTAATCAGCAGGCAGAGTGTTGTGGCTTCCTTCAATATATTCAGCGAATCGTATTCAACGATATATGTGTCGCATTTCATCAAGCGTCGCTTAAATTAAACGTGTGTCGGAACGCATTTCTATGTTATCGCGTTACCCCGAAAAAAAACCTCTCTCCGTCTCGTTCAACCCCGCAATAATCCTCGCAATAGGTCTCCTAATCATTATAATAAACGAAGCGGAGGTGTAGAGCGTCGACTCTGATTGTTTCAGATCATTGATTTAAATGTAGAAAATTGTTGGTTCGGAGGCACGTACCTCCCTCGGGCTATGTGCCGATATTAAAGGGCGAGGGGGCGGGGGAGTGGAGGGGGAGGGGGGGAGGGACGCAGCGCAAGTGTCAAATTAATCACCTCGTAATACGCACTTAATACCGGTACGATCGATCGGAACGGATGAAAAGTGGGACAAGAACCTTATCCCCCTGCGAGAGCTCCTGTCAATGTGCAAACACTGTAGCTACTATTAAATCGCCTCGTAACACCGTACTCGCTCATATCGCACCTCTATACATCTTTGTTTATTAAATTTATCGAAATCATCGCGGTGATTTTAATTGGAGCACTTTGTTCGCTATCAGCATATCCACGTATGCATCTTTCTCGCTCCCGTCGACGTCACGAACGAATAACCGAACATTTCGTTCGTAGTAACTGCGAACTGCTATTTCTCTTCCTTGTGTATATCTACTTCTGGTACTTGTTGGATGCAACATATATATTTGTAGATATTATCTAGTTACGTATGTATTAATATTATGGCTGTAGCGTGTTAATCGATAAATAGCTAGCTCAAAATGACGTAGCTCGTAAGCCGTATAGCGGGATTGCGCCGCGACTCTAATTTCACACTCTGTCGATCAATTTACATGCGTGTACGCGTGTATCTCATTCGACCGTATAAAATAAGCACAATAAACATCACGATAAATTTAAATGAGACGAGATATTTATATTCAAGCGGTTTGTTTATTTATTTATTTTCTCGAGGCGACGCATTTTCTCGGAACGCCGTTTAAACATGCTTTATGAACACGGCCGCGGATTTTATCTCCGCGTTACGAGAAAGTGTGCACCACGGGCTTTCGCGGTAATTGCAGAAAATTTTCTGCTGTTACCGGTGCAAAACGATAAAATGGTATCGCGTGGAATAAAGTTCGCGCGCGGCGTCTGGCGGTGACATTACAAACGTACGTTCACATTGCCTTCTCAACACGCAGTTAGCCGACACCCCCCCGAGTGAAAAAGATTTTCATATGTGATTATATATAAATATATTATTATTATATATTATTTATATATAATTATGTTTTATCATATATTATATCATGCATAAGCTGATATGAAGTAATATTTGTCCGTATATGTAAATATATTACTTTATATTCGATTTTAAATGATTATGTATATTAGTATGTTTTAAATATGAAATCATATATAGTCATATATAGTATTGTGTATAAACGTACATGATTTGATATATAATAATATATGATCCTATATGGATTTCGTACTTATGTAGACCAATCGAATAATAATTTTATACGTAATCAGATAGTAACTACAATATCAGTTATGACTTCAATATTCAATCTTATATGGTTATCTATATTATTATATTGAAAATATCAATTCTATATAGTCATACGTGATTTCAAATTCAATTATCATATAATCATTATTTTCATACACGAGTTGATATACAGTAATATATAAACACATATGATGACTCATACTTAAATATTATTGTTTTTCAGTTTATTTATATATGATTAAATATAATTAGATGATGTATAAAAATGAAAATATTGAATCATATTACTCAATATCAAGCATGCATGTACATCTAATACAAAGATTGTATTTAATGGTATATTTAATCGTACATGATTATCAATTTTTAATTTTGAATAATAGTTTTATTAAAATTATCTTAAAATGATACATATAAATAAAAATAATACATATAATACATATAATACAAATAATACATATAAAAAAATGATGAGATGTATCTATATATCGAATTTATACTTATACTTTAACAATGTATTTAACATATTATTTATAATTATGTAAATTTTACCAAATTTGTTTTGTTGTATTTAGTTGTTTGCATATATAATTATTAATTTTGATAACATGTTCTATATTAATTTTACTTGCCCTAAGTCAATTATAATAAGTCTTTTATTTTCCTTAATATATATTACATGCTCAATTTTTATTTGCATTTTTATGTGATAAAATTTTGCTATGATCAACAATAAAACAATTAATTACAAAGAATAAGGAATAAAATGATCCATTTTAGTAAAAAAGAATGGATCCAAATTTTTTCTATCGATAACACTTACTTGTAAAACTATTTGTTTTTGTACTTTTATACATTGTCAATGTGAATATTTTATCGTTAATTGACTCGAGTATAAATATATAAACTTGTCAAATCTAAACCATTAGAATTTAATAATTCATTTTCAGCCTTGTTTAATCCAATATTTATTTTTCTACCCATTGTTTCAATTTTTTTTTTTAATTAAATATCATGTTAGTATTATTCTTCATAACTCAACTTTTAAGTACTTCCATACTTTGAATAATACGTAAATTATTAATGATTTCCTGACCGACTGAAGTGCTTTTTACTATATAATACTATATAATTTACTATATAATTTACTATATAAATATTATTGACTAAGAATCTATTAAAATTTTCAAAAGAAAACGCAAATGTAGCCCATAAAGGATCCCATCGCTTAATAATAAGAGGAAGAAAGCTGATGCATATTAAATGTTAATTGACGATCATCATACAAAAACTTAATTCCTTTGACAAATAATTTTAAATACTTTTGTGCTTTTTCAAGATCCAGTTGTTGAATAGAACTTTTAAGTAAAAGAAATAATGCTTTAACAAAAAGTCAATGTTGAGAATATTTATCTGACGAGTAATCCACTAATATTGAAAGCAAATAAAATAACATTCGATTATAATATTCCGATGCTTTGTAAAATTTAGCGAGCGTTATAGATCGTGTCATTCTATGAAAAAAATTCGGTGGTCGAATATCCAACAAGAATTTATCAATTTCTTTAATATATTTTCTTATATTCCATGGCCATAGAATATAAGAATATTTTCATTAAATCACAAGTACATAAATTGTCATGTGATTCCTAATAATACAGAATACATGTATTAAACATATTTCTAAGTCAATAAAAGGTAAAGAGATAATAAAATTTTCTTTTACGCCTTTTATTATTTCTATCTGAATTACGTGCTTTTTCAGCTTGTTTATGCATTGTGCAACTACTTTTTAATTTATTATTTTTTTGATTAAAAAGATATATATGAAAGCATTTTTCTGCACTGATTTTTTCACACTTTTTCACTTTAATTTCGCATATATTGCAATTGTATCTACCATTAAAATTTACAATATTCTGTAGTTGAGCTCTTGCAGCTATAATTAAAGGTGCTACAATTTTAAAAATAATCTTTTCACTTGTCTCAGGATGAATTCAACAAACATTTTTGCAGCTTTGAACAGAATGATTGCATAAATATGTTTATCAATGGTTTATGATTTTCATCATACCAAAGACCTATCATAATTATAAATGTCTCTTTAAGATATATTTGGCAATTCGGCAATTACAAAAATCAATGGCCAACAGTGATTCTTAGTACTTTTAATCAAGGAAAGATCATTCGTGTTTAATATTAATATTAAATCGTATTTTTTCCTATTATCTTGAGAATTGACTTTGATATATTCAAAGCCATCAGTTATATCAAATATTATATTTTTATCACAATCTAATGACGATAAATTTATTTTTGCATATAAGCCAAGATTCTCAAACATAAATTTTATTTGTTCACAGATATCTATTTAAAAAAAAAAAATGAAATGTTGTTTCTATCAGTATTGCATAAAAAACACTTGTCAATTTTAAATTCAATACCATTATAATATAAACAATTTTTACAACAGAAGTATTTAATAACATTAAATAAAGATATATAGTCTCTAATGTAAATAACTAAAATAACTTATAAGCCGAATTAGGCAATTAATCACCTTTAGGAAAAATTTTTCGCAGCACTAAAGTATTACATAAACTTGTTTTTGTCCATTTATGACGTACATATAACTCCAGAAGATTTAAAACAATTTTGTCAATATTTTTCGACCTGCTTTCATGTCATTTAGAGATTAACTCTCTCTTTTTTTAAAGTAAACTCATCTTCATTATAATAATATAATAATATTACTGTCATCAACGTAATTATCATTATTACATTTAATACTATTTTCATTGCTATTTATATCTATATTAATTACGAAATTAGTTTCATTATCTATATTACAATTTAGCATATTTATATTCCTTAAATCTAGATTATGTCACTGTCATTACTAACAGTACTTCTTATCTTCAGTTTTTGAAGTCTCAAAATAACTGCAAATTTCATTATTATGGCTATATTCCGTATAAATATCATTTGATATATTCTCCTCCCATCTTTACCTTGTTTTTAACGGGATCTATAATAAAAATCAAAAAATATAAATATATATTTTAAAAAGTTAATAATAAACAAATATAATAGACTGCTTTTAAGACTTCCATTTATTATTTTCAAAAAAGTTAATACTTTTACGATATTATCTGTGTCATTATACATTGTTGAATGCCAACGTTTCGTGAACATTGCAGTTCACTTCATCAGGGCGAGGAGCAACCTAATACCAGTATTATGGAATATGATTAACAGTGTGACTAACGTATGAAATGTCTTATTTAGTCAAAATGCTCGTATTGCTATCAGTTAAAAGCTATCTTATAAAATAGTTGATATTTGTAAAATTAAGCTCGTGTATATTTGCAATATAAATATAAAAATTACAGACATAGTGGGATAAAGATGTTTCTTATAAAATATGAAGACGGTAAACGACGATTCTTATTGTATAGTAGACAATCATGATATTATTTGTGATAAAAATGTAGTAGAAAATGATAAAAATTGTATCTTTTTTTGGCACAAAAAGAAGTTTTCTGGAGAAATAATTATACGCGCTTTTAGATAAAATAAATATTCTAACATTAACTTACAATTACATTTTGTATCACTAACATGTTGGTATATAAATATATTCATATATTTTAAAAAACGTTGAGTTATTAAATAAAGAAATTTGCAAATTAAAGAAAGTTGATATATATATATATATATATATATATATATATATATATATATAATACGAATGTAATCGCTTCTGGTAAAAGAAAAATTGTAGTAAACAAGGCATGGCCCAACAACCAACAAGTACTACTTAGCTTCTATTAAAAAGTTGAAACTGAGCAACATACTGAAAAGATATTATAATTTTTTATTAATAATGATATATATATTAATTATTGAAAAATATATATAATAATACAAAGACTTTATGAAATTTATATATATATATATATATACATATATATATTAATTCTTAATATATTATAAGCATGAGATTATCAATATTATCAAATTTCAAATTCAAATATAGTATATTCATATTCAAGACCAAGCTCAAGATCATACAATCCAAGCAAGCGGTTGTAGACACTTTGACTCTATTTAACGTTGTCTGGTACATAACAATTGATTGAATCATGCATGATGTATTTTGAATGCAAATAATATATTACATTTAAAATAGATAACGTTAATAATTTTATATTGTGTAAGAATAAAATATCTAAGTTTACATAACAATTCAAGCAATTATAATAATAAAAATAATTTTCAGAAAAAGACATTAACAAAAAGTGAAAAAGAATACAAAATGTGATTCAAATAGAATCATTTGACATTTTTGAAGATAATGAAGATAATAAAGAAAATGTAAATTTATAATATAAATATTTTGTATATATATTATATATATTATATTATACATTATATTGTTTGCGTGTGTATGTGCGCGCGCGCACACACACACACACACACACACATACTCCCTAATCTTATAGAATGAAATTGTCATTCTAAAATAGTAAAACTTGAATCTGTATAATTATTCAACTTATTTACACTCTAATAAGAATAAAAAATTATTTCTATAGAAGAATTATTTCTATTTTTTTAACATTTATTTATGCTGTAGGAGTGATTCTAAACTCTTATAGAGTGGTAAATAACTCGAATAATTGAATAAGCTCAATTTTCATTGTAGGAGATAGAAAATACTATATGAATTAACAAAAAATTAATTAATATTTATTTTTAGTAGCTTAATATTTTATTTTGCGGTAAAGACAGTAAAGATGTTAAAAATAATATTGAACAAAATGAAATTACCAATGATCCTACAAAAAAGGAATTAAAGGAAAGAAAATTATAAAGTATTATAAATTATTAAATAAACAATCTACAAAAAATTTTAATATTTCATTTATTGATGCAATGAATTGTGAATTATCTAAAAAATGAAGAAGATTTACAAAATATTGGACAAAAGAAAATGAAACAAATGAAAAAAATAATTCAATGATTGATTTACATCAAGCTAATTTCAACGAAATTATTAACGATTTAATTAATAATAGTCAACTTTTAGGACATAATTATACTGGTGACAAAGTATACAGTAGTTATTGTAATTTACAATTTTATTTTTAATTTGGAATGCATATCTACTGCGCATACATTATTCATTGGATGATAAATGGATCGATCATCAAAATTTTAATATAAAATTATTAATATTATTAATAATTTTATTACTTGAATCATCTGTTTTTTGTCATTTTAATTTGCCAGTTAGAAATGTGATGTATTAAGCCAGTAATGTTTATGTTTTTTTTCGCTGGATTTCTAAAATTTCGTGATACGTCTTTAATCCTTTAACTTCCTTTAACTATTCTTCCTCTTTAACAACTCGCCATTTTGTTTTGTTATTATTTGTCATCCATAATGCATTACTCAATACTTGATGCTTGTTTCATTTTGTCACTTCTGAGGCCAGTTTTATGATTTATCTAAATTATTATATCGCTATAATAAGTTGTTTCAAATCGATTAAATAAACAATGTAATTTTTTGTATTTTTTCTAAATTTTTTTATGATTACTCATTTTTTCTGCTTTTTATGCTTTAAAAATTGATTTGATCAAATAAATTATAAACTATGAATACATACGGTTTCTAATGTTAAGCATCATTTACATCGAGTGATTCGTGTGAGAGCCCTTTACGAAACAGTATGCATTGTTCTTGCAGATTATTGAGTATCCATTGATTACATAGTAATTTGATACTTACGAGAAGAATCTGATAAAATAGATGGAGAAGAGGAACTTGTTGGAATAAGCCGACGATATAGGAGGTTCTCGGTTCTACTACTGCTCCAATTAACCTCTGTCTGTCCGAATGAAAAGGAAAGAAAGAAGGATGTAATGCGCAAGAAGCGGAGAGAAAGGCGACATAATGGTGAGCAAAGAGCAGAAAGACGTCAAGAAGAGAAAGAGAAAGAGAGAAGAATAACGCGAAGGAGTGTTAGCAGTTATCCGGCAGAAGTGCATTAGCTTTTGTTTGTCTCCCGAAAGGGACCGACCGTGAGTAGACTGGAACTAGATCTTGTGTGCCGTGAATGGGGTTGTCCTTGCTTCCTTTTGCCGTCTACCCTTATCCATTTTATCCTTCGTTTTCCGTCGCGCCGTCGCGTGTTGATTCCTCGAAAGCGAGCGAAGACATCTATATAACCTGTCGCCTTGGACAATCTGTCCCGTCCTTTTCTCAACTTTGCACCTTACATACCGTTATTACACATCACTCGTGATACTTCCCAATAAAGCTTATTATTCGTTCCAAAATATTGCGATCTGTTAATAGTTCACGTCGACTAAATTCCGAATGTGGAATGGAATCTTCATTTTAAGGAGATTTAATTATAACACTGAAGAAAAAGAAACAATAATTAAAGAGAGTGTGCGCGGGACCAAAAATTAAAAATAACATACTTTTGCGCATGCGCCCTTTAATCGTAATATTCGCTTCGAACGTTGCGTCATATTTATGTTGTTTTATTAATTCACTCCTATTACACTTGTATCCCATTACCATTTCCAACAGTTTGGTGTCGTTTTCATTATAAAATGAATCATCATATATCCGCGACTCTGACGAGTTGCGGCCGAATAATTAGCTTTGTTGGTTGTAACGTTGTTGTTCGTAAACACGTGGCCGCGAATAGCACGCATGCGACACGTTCACCGGTCGTAGACGTCCCGCGCCCGACGCTCTCGCATTCGGGCGAAGGGGAGAAGGGGAGGAGGGGAGGGGGAACGTATTCGGGAAAACGGAACTTGGAAATTCCGCGTCCTCCGCATACTTGGTCCTAAGTTATGCCCTCATAAACTCGAGCAGGGACATACCTACGCGTCTCCAACAGTTCGTGTGTGCGCCTCGCCAAGTCGTATCTGTTGCCGTCCGACATGAAACCGGAGGAGGAAACGCTATGCGGGTTACAGTGAAGCTGTAGATGCATCTATCGTGGAACTTTGCATGAACGCGATCGAGAGAGATATATATATATATATATATATGCTACTTATGCACATCGATGCCGCGATGCCGCGCGAGTTGCGCTCGATGCGCCATCGACAGAATCCGCTTAATGCGTCGTGAATATACACTATCGGCATAGACGCGTACATTGGAGAGCTCCGTATAAATCTGATTTTTTTTTCTCTCGTATAAGATAAATATTAATACACTGAAAGAAAGTTGATTGCCTTGGATAAATCTGCAAAGTAACTGCAAAAGTTGATTTTGTAAACTTTTCACCTCCGCAGTGCTAAATTAAATTATATTTGTTTATTCTTCTGTCATATCGAAAAGTTCTAAACTAAAGAAAAATTTTTAAATATCAAACTTTATTAAATAGATGATGGAAATTAAATCCCTCTTGTTTGTCGAATAATACAAAAAAGAATTGTCAAAGAATTGTCGAATATTTAAATTATTTAATGTTTAATTTTTTAACGACATTTTCTGCATATTCAATGTCACGTCGTTTTCACATATTTTGGCGAAACAGAAAATTAATTCATTTTGCGTATTTCACTATATATAAAGTATAAAAGAATTTATTATGCGACGTATGCTATAATGTGAAATTAGCGAATGCCCTAGTGTGCGTTTTCTGTATATTTTAAGATATAATTATGCAATTCCGTATTGAGATATAAACACGACTCGTTTACAGAGTGACGTGCTTTATTCATCTAACCACGTAAGTGCATCCGTTTACGCGAATACGAGAGATTTGTGAGACATAAAGACCTACTTCTGGTGAGAATTTTTATCGTGGGAACGTACGTGTTACTTTGCCATATGGCTGCAAATCCTGTACATTTCTTGTCACTTTAGCATGGGGAAGAAGGGTGGATATCTCTTTATGACGAAAGTATATGTATTTTTCCGCACGAACTCGACAGCGCTTAAGGAATATTATTATCAACGCACGATGAAGGGAGATACGATCTAGCTAGGTCGTAATTTACATATTAACTTTAATTTTACAATGTTATTATCAAATAAATTTGAAAAAATATCTATTTTTAAATATAATGGAAAAAAAAGAGAAAATCAAATCACAATGTTAGAGATGATGTTGGAAAATATCGTTTTAATATTATTTTTACGAAACACATGTTTAATGTATAAATAAAAATGTGTTTGTGTAGTAATCAAATAAAAATATACTATATCGTATCATATTGTTGTTGTTTGGCACGTATTATAAAAATTACGTTACAGATTCGCAAGTTAACATGGTCATTACAAAGATTTTCAAAGAAATTATTGATACTACGATATTTCCACGGGAAGGAGAGAGAATCTACCGAAAAATTCGACAAACGAAAAGAAGGATATGGATTTTCTGCGTGACAAAATAAAAACGTGCAGAAAAAGAAACAAGAACGATCCTGTGTATATGATGGCGTAACAACGAAGGGGGATTCTCGGGTTTTCCCAGGAGAAAACCTGGCATTTTCAGAGAACTGTTGGACTATCACGGAGTTAATACGCAATTATTACAGCATGTCTATATATATATATATATATATATATATATATGTTTTCGATAGTCTCGGAACTATTTTTCCGACTGTAGTCAATAAATATCCCTTTCCTTTTTTTTCGCTTGGCGATTCCTCGTTCTCCTTTGCCGGTCCTCTCGAGAAAACATCGGCGGGAGAATACTTTCTCCGGGGGAGAACGTTACGCCAGGAATGCGGAATATTTCCCCGCGTTCGCGCCGCACGGAGTACGTCGAGTCAGTCAGGTGGAGGAAGGTAGGAAATTATTGGCACGGTCTGGAGTTGACTGGATGTTAATTACTCTATCACTCCACCCGCCGGTCTAGTCCCCTCTCTCTCACCCCCGGTCGGTACTCTCCTCCTCTATCCGTTCCTGTCGTAGTAGTGATTTCTCTCTCTCTCTCTCTCTCTCTCTCTCTCTCTCTCTCTCTCTCTCTCTCTCGCTACTTCAGCTCTATGTAGCGCGCGCTCATAATTATGACGGCCCTATCTCATAATAAGGTAATTTAAACGCATGACTTAGGAAGCAGAACATGGATATTGGTTTGCCATGTTTCTACCGCCAGTTTCGTAGGACTGAGCTTACGCATGAATTCGCACTCTTACGGTCTGTAATTATTACAATAACTCGCTAACGTCAACTATAAATTTCTTTGAAATAACGTTTATGTATACGTCCATGTTTAGACAATGATATCTGTCATAAACCTTACCAAAATGATACCTTAAGAAAATGATACACTTATATCTCTCAAAAATAAGAAGGTGACATACATAAAAGATATTAAATTTGGTTAAGGAAAATGATTTAATGAAATATTGTTTCGTTTATTAAATGGATGTTATTTATAAATATATAATATAATAATAAAAATAAATGTATGAGAGTTTTGATCAGTGTAAAGATATTCTCGATATTTCCATGATAGGAAAGCTTTTATTAATTTTCGATATTATTTTTATAAGAAGAGAAAAGAAAAATATAGAAATTACATATTATGGAACAAGATGTGATGGCGATTTCTCATCTTTCAGAAGTTGATTCTTGTCGCGATCGATCGTGGTGCTTCTATTGTTTCTTAAAGATTCCTGGATCTAGAAAGAAAAATGTTTGGTTTACGTAATCAAAACTCACTCGGCAAGGATGATCAGTTAATTATGCAGATGTAAAAAGTATTATTGAAATGTCAACGTTTGATTTGATACGATAAAATTTTATAATTTTTACAATTAAAAAAAATTTTTGTAAGTATTGATGTAGAAAATATGACTAAGCAAGTCAATTATTTGAAGATATAAAAATATATAATAAAAAGTTTGAGATCAATAAAAAATTCTTTGGTATTTAAAAAACAAAAGAATATATCTTTCTTAAAGAGAAAAATTAATGTTAACTTTAAATATAAAAAAATTCTTATATGTTCTTTATATTACTATTGTTGCAAGAATTATTGTTTCTTTCCTTCCTAATATACATATAATTACATTGTTAATTATTTACATTGTTCAGTTTACAGTGGAAGTTTATTATTTCTGTAATGCAGGTTGCGTTTTCCTTGAAAATTTAATTTTCAATAATTATTCGCAAATATTAAAATGTCTAACAATGTATGTATGTATATATATATATATATATATATATATAAACTTTTACTTAACTTTTAATTGCAGGCAACAAGGACATAATGGGCACAATGAATTTTAAAACTTGAGAGACTTCGTCGCGTCGTTTTTTCGAATAGCTTCTAAATAACGAGCAAAGTCGTACACAATTGCACGTTATCCGAGCGTGGCTGTGTACGAAGAGCGAGAAAGAAATAGGAGGAGATGCGCAGTGAACACAGGGACGTGGAAACGCGCCCTTTTTCCTTTGCGCGAAAAACGCACCTCGGCCCCGTGGAGAGAGAGAGTCACTCCGGAAATTGTGAAACGAGCGACTGGTCCCTTCGTCCTTCGTTTTCACCTCGCACCTCCCCTCTCCTCGTCCCTCGTCGCCCCTTCCCCCCTCGTTCGCGTCCTCGTTTTCTCGTCGCTTCCGTCTATCATCTGGCGCTCGTTGCACGCGCAGTTTGGCGCTCTTTACGATCAATTACGAGGCCGTAGATTCTCAGACACCTAGCTAAGTGTACAGAGACGATATTTCGAAATGGAAGGGAAACGTCGAGATTGCCGGCTACGGGCTCTTTCGTTTTATACTATCTTTCACTGCGAATACCCACCCCTTCGCGCCGCCATCGCCGCCACCGCCCCCGCCTTCATACTGCGCGTCTCACTCCACGACGTTTCGTTCTTTATCTCCTATCCTCCCTTTTTCTCTCCCTAGTCTCGTGGGTATACTCTTTACGAGAAGACGTGTGCACGATGAGAAAAGTAGGGTCCGACCGTATATTAGATGGGAACGGGACGGTCGATCGGTTATCGGCGAAAAATATTGCGGATCGACGGCCCGGTGGCCATTTCTCTGTCACCGAATCGACATTCGCGCTGTAATTCGCGAAACGCAGGACGGAGTAATCGCTTTCTTGTTTTCATCCCTTTCCTCTCATCCTTTCGAACGTAATTTCTGACGCTCGCGACTAACAGCGAGGATTCGCGTCTGAAGGAAGTGTTGTTAAATAAATCGATAAATCGGACGATGACGCGCGAAAGGCAACCATGTAATTTCGATTTACACCGGTGGGTTTTTTTTTCATTCGAGATAGATCGTGAAGGAAACTACACAGGCAATTTGAATTGGCGAGGTGGAAATCGAAAAAGGAACATTCACCGCGAAACGCTTGCACAACGGCGTTCGCTGATCGGTTTCTCGTCGGCCTTAATTATACAGCCGCAAATATTCCGTCCACGATACGATCTGCGGCATTCTCAGAAGGAACCGCAAGATATTTTACATCCTGACGTTACCTCGTCCAACCAGCCCCGTTAACGAGCTCTCCTCTCCTCCTCCCCGTCGTCACACCATCCTCCACGCATCCTTCTCTCGTGTCTTTGCGCGGAAGTTTCGGAGCGGTTGCACAACTCGGTTTAGTAATTAACGTAGTCAATGCGCCAAACGAATTATCATACGCGAGATCGGAACCCAGGCATGAATAATCGCTCTAAAGATGAGTAATTGCGAGCACACTTCAATTAACTCCCCGTGACTGCCATTAAAGGTATCTAACCGCTCTATTAGAGACACACGCTGAACTCGACATCGACCCACGAGGTATCAAAATGCTTTAAGCTATTTCGCATCGGAAATTACCAGTTTGCACGTGGTGTCCGATGAATTATACAATACGTTGACGCGCGTGTAGAAAAACCGTTTCGCGTTTTCAATGAACGCGAGGGGACACGTCTCTCAACTTTTTCCACGCGGCGTCTTGTAATTTATTATTTTTCCCTTCAGTCGCGGCGTTTAACAGAACGAGTCAGGCGAGAGCACCGTCAGTTTTATCGGTTACATCGCAAAATCTGAAATCCGTATCCCTCGGTATTCGTGGTACTTCTTAAATACATGAGCCGGTGAGAAGTAAACCGTCGTACATCCCGGGGAAGATAAAGTCGGTCATTTTTTTTCTCGCTCGCGCTGGCGCTTTTCCTCCGGCGGGCCGCGCGAAACCGAGGGATGATCGGGGGCGGGTGCGGTGAAACGCAGGGAGGAAAGTGGACCGCCACTGTTGGTCAAACTAATAAAAGACGGCTTACCGTTCTGCGAAACTAACCATCCTGCACAGCTTGCGGGAACCTGCGACTTTTGCCCCCAGGGTCGGAGAGACAAGAAAAAGAGAGAGAGAGAGAGAGAGAGAGAGAGAGAGAGAGAGAGAGAGAGAGAGAGAGAGCCATGGTACCGCTGTCGAGGATGGACACTGGAGAGAAGCCACGCGGAGAATATTTAGAAAGAGATCACGTGCGTGAACCAGATGGACGACAAGTGTCAGACGACAGACAGGGAATTGTGTGACACGATTGAAAATTATGTTTCGCACAGTTTCGATAGATCAAGAAGAGCCTTTACTCATGTTCCAAGTTAAAAATTAAATTTATAGTTTAAACATTCAAATTATCCAGTCGATCAAAATTTTTTACCGTCATCAATAGATGGCTTTTATCAGGATGATTAAAAATGATTGAAACATTTGTGTACTAAAATTTATTCAGGACGGCAACAAGGTATGAATGTATTTTTATATCGCAATATATTGTCATATAAAAATGTCGCAAGGAACTGGACATAGGGAAACGTGCAAAGGGTCGCGCGCGATCCGTTTATCGGATGCAATTGTCGTTATTTATGTTTGTAAAGGTAATTAACTTATCTGAATGTTCGCCACGGATATATCGCGCAAATTATAGCTCTACTGTCGGATGTTTTTTGTGCTTTCCGTAGAATGCTCAATTCGCGAATATTCGTAGTTCTAGTATTATCGTGTGCGTTACGCTTTACAGCGGAAATAAGCACTTTTTAGAGTCATCGTTTTGCGTTTAAATTTGTGTTAATAATAAAAGCATAGGTTTTTTTTCAACAGTAATTAATACTAAATTGCTGATATATAATTTGGCTTTTAAATTAATAAAATGTATCATAAAATATCCTTTCTTTAGATATAAAATATTAAATTTATAAAACTTATAAAAATTTTTGATATATTTGATATATTTGAAACACTAATAAATTCCATGATAAATTAATATTATACGTGCAGAATTTCTTTAATGAAAAAGACAAGACTTACGCATAATATTCCATTACGACTTTTATCTCTTACGATTATATACTTCCAGCGGATGATGACCGAACTTTCCGTTAAAGGGCGGAAAAGTGTTCAGGAAAATAGCCGCTTGTTACGACCGAAACCGGGGCTAACAGGCGAGCATAACTTAGCGGACCTTAACAAAGCGCAGCCGACGAACGCGTCGCTGAATCTAATAAAAGTTGGTCAGCGTGAAACCGCGGCTTTAACGAGAGTCAGGGATCTCCTGTGTGTCCACCGAAGGTGGCCGGTTCCAGCTTATTAAAAACGAAACGGCCTTAATAAACAAGCCGGCAATAGGTCCGTCGCACGTCGGTCGAAACTGGCTTCTACTTTGCTCCGAAACGAGCTCCGAAAAGCACTCGATAACGTCGACAATTACATCCCGCTGACTTTCATCCCCGTCCCGCGCCCCTTTTAGCACTCCAAGACCAACATAGATTAATGAATCGAATCAATAATGTTCTACTTAAATAAATACGAAGTTTACTAATTTTAACGCGTGACGTTTACTAATTTTAAGCAGCGACGTTGTTTCACACTGTTACGTCGTTACGAATATGATTTGCGTATAATGCTTTATTATAATCGAAAAAAGTAGAATAAATTACCAAACTAAAAAGCAGAAGAGCCAGCCCGTTCGATCGCCCAGTATTATTATTATTCCTTCAGCTCGACGACAGAAGAGGTAATATCGTCTTCCTAGAGTATTTCACATTGGCTCCGGTCCAGCTTGTTAATAAATCAGAACAGGTCGACGCGGGGAGAAGTGCAGTTAGCAATTTTATCCATGCATAAAATGTTCTACTCTCCAAGCGGTCTCCCGCTTTTTCCGGCGCATCCCCGCAAGAACCGACATCCGAGGCACCGTAATTCCTCCCGGAGCAGATTCGCCCCTCGCGCGGCAATAGGCGCCATCCGCAAAGTCCGTCTATATCCGCGTGTTGGTTAGATATTATTTTTTCGCCGGCGGCAAGGCGAGATAATAGTGGCCACCGAAGCGAACGAAAGCATAACTCTGCCCGATAAAAAGCTTTTATTACCGGCAATTAGGATAAGCTCACAGCTATACCCGCTTCGTTTCCCTCGCGACGCCGCGCCGCGACCTTTCCTCTCTTCGTCCCTACCACCCACTTCCCGTCAACGTTCTTTTGAAATTCAGGGAAGGTCGAAGATCGTCTCACCCGACGTAACGACGTCTTTCAAAATGGCCAAGTAAATTAACGGCGTTGTATGCGCGACGATAATGCGAGCTGCTTGGAATAAACGTATAAAACTAACGTACATATTGAAAGCTATTAATTTTGGAAAAGGTTACATGTAAAAGTTGGCAGTATTGGTATTATCGTGGCCTATCCAATGATCTAACGATATGAAATATCTTATTAAAAAGTATCACGGCGGTCTTTTCATTTCCTCCACCATCCGGATCCAAAGGAGAGGCGTTGGCGCGATTTTGCGAAGTTGGCTCGCTAATCTACAAAGTGCAGCCATATTATAATCGTTCCACGAAATAGCTACTCCTCATCTAGTGCGATGAACTGTAAAAGGAGGACCACATGCTTGGACAAGGTGCTTGAAGACGGCGATGCCTGTTTGCGTTTCTCGTTCTTTGCGATCATGTGCATTTCCGAAATAATACTTTTGGCTACGTTCCCGTAGACCACGAATTGCCAACGGATTTGCGGCCTCTTTTGTTTGTCGTATAGGAACACAAGGTTGCTCCAGTCGGAAAAGAAAAGTAGTTGAAATTTTATTGGTCCTATCTAGCTAATTATAAGATGGAGGATATATATAAGAACTCTAGGCTACGTACAGCGGCTTACTCATCTCGAAAAACTTCGTCTAACTTTGACTTCAGATCCTCACATTTAATCCTTAGATTTTAGTTCTATTTCAAAGCCTTAGTTCTGTTCAATCGTTATCGTAATTATCATTAAATGGCTTTCTAGAATTGTTTATAATTATTCATTACAAGATCAATTAACAAAAAAAAAAAAAAATAGCCAGAATTGAAAAGTGGAAAATTATTCTTCTTCCTCTGCAAAAGTTTTATTATAATAAACCCGATTGCATTTCTCGTACTTTGCTAAACGATCGAGAGCCGACTCCGTTGAAGACCCGGTAGTAGATCTGCTCGTTTGATAAGCAACGTGCTAATTTCGTCTCTGTGGAAATTAAACAGGATTTCTCGGGTGATGAGGATGACTAGCATAGTTTCAAACGAATTCTCTACAAATGACGCTACTTACCTCCACCGTACGTTCTTTCAGCCTTATTACGCACCTCTCCACCCCTCATTGTTCAGCGTCGGGTCCGGGTCACTGGAGGGAGAGAGAGAGAGAGAGAGGGGGGGGGGGAGTAAGAGGGTGAGATGCAGTTATCGTTTGGCAAGGGCGCCAACCGCATCGCCATTTTGACACGATAGCTACGTGCAGGCCTAATGGGTAAGCGAGTATGATAGCGGCGTTAGGCGAGGGTTGAACCGCGAGGGGATGAAACACGACCGCGAAGCGGAAGATCCTTCGTCAGGATTCGTGCGTCGCGGGAGGAGGAGGAGGTAACACCGTCGCCAGCAATCTCGTGTTTTAGAAAAGGCGAATAATCCTCATTGTCCTCTTTTGCATATCGCGACTTGTGCCACGCCACGCGGATGTCGCCGGGAGGAAGAGTCTCGACCCTTTTCTCGAGAAAGATGCGTTTGTAAACCGCCGGCAGTGTTGGACGCTTAAGTACGTCTAATAACGCGGGAAATTGTCGTACACCGAGGCGCTGGATGATTATTCGCCGCGTTTGACGAGCTTCCCAGCCATTTTCGACACGCTCTCGGTAGAAGTTTTCGGTAGGAGTAAACGCGTTTAAAATTGTCAGATATGAGCGTAAGAGAAAACGCGAGGAATGCCCGTGGTGGAGAAAAACGGCTACTTGTACTTTTCGTACAGGTTTGAACCGAGCAGTTTGTTCGATCTTTTGTTTATTAAATGTCGAAGACAAACCTGGCATTTTTAGCTGGAAATTCCTGCAAAAAGATCGAAAGAAGTTGCTATTTAACGTAACTTTTTACTTCTCAATATCCTCTCGATTGTATTTTACGGTAAGCTCGGAATTAAAATCCCATTAAAATAAAGACCACCTCGATATTAAATAAAGAATAAAGTTTGATTCCCTATTTGCATTTCTTCAATTTCTTTAATTCGCCGGGAGATCTTGATTGTTCATCCTCTAATTATAAAAGCTATTCACGCCTCACGACACTCGCTATCGGCGGACTATTTCAGCGGTGAATTCTCGCGGTTTTTCTTTATTCGATTCTACGGAAAGTATTAATGAACGGTTAATTTATTCGCGACATTGGTCTTACGGCGCAACGTCGCGTCGCGCAATATCGGCCCGCACGCGGAGTAGCCGGATCCACTTTCGGCAAAGCGATTCTCGTTGCATTCGGAATGGGCTTAATGCGGATATGAGCGGGTAAACGACGCGAAGGTATTCGTCGTTATAGCGAACGGCACGGACCCGGAGCAAACCGCAACCTCGTAACTTCATTTACCCCCGTAATACCGTGGCCACCGTTGTAACTCCCGCAGTCCCCAGTGATGGCCGAATATATTCGCGCCCTCACGTATCTTAAGCTGGTTTAGAGAGGCAGCTAAGCTATTCATGCATTGTTCCCCGCTGATGGTTTATTGATATTACGTAGTAATAGTACGCGGCCGATTATACGGAGGGGGATTAAGAAGCGGAGGATTCGTTCGCGTAACTCGCGTTAATCGGACACTCCTGAAATTAGCTCTCGTTAACAGAGCCGACCGATTTAGCTGAGAGTAAAACTAAAGGCAAGAGTATGCTAGAATCCTAGGCAATCTGATAAGATATATAATCTGACGCGAGCGACGAGCGCTTTCGGCGGCAATAGTTTTCGTTCCGGGCGTTCGCCAAGTCCTATATATTAATCCTGAAAACTCCCGGCGAAAGGGTGGCGATCCATCTCCTAGGAGTTAAATTTCGATAATGCAAGGAGATTTCAGATTACTTTATCCGGATCCCGAGCATCTGCTCGGAATTAGGACACATTCGGCTGCGCAGCTGAAGCGTGATTTATTTCTCGGTTCAAGATTCTTCTGGAGAGTGTCGTTCTATCCGCATTACGTTGCCGCGACAACGCGTTTAAAGGGGACATTTTGCAGCGTTTGTCTGCGACGAGGGGCTGACCGTTTTTCCGAAACGAAAAGATATCGCTATACTGATCTTGAGAATGGATACATATCTTCTTCAAATTTCTCAGCGACATCCCTACGGAAATCCCTCTGTTTTTCCAAAAGCTAACGTTTCGTTCGCTTTCGAGATGACATTTTTTTACAGAAGGATTTGCATTAATTCCAATAATAAGCCATCGCTGAATGGGGTTTGGTTAAAAAATTAATTACGTTAGTAAATTTTTCAGTAAGGCATTTCATTAAAAATTATCTTGAGATTGGTTAATAAACTTCATTTATATCTGAATAGTACTTAAACATAAAAAGGAGATATACTAAATGCTTTCTTTGAAATTAATTTGAATAACATAATATTTGTAACAATATATATTTAAACAGACACTGTGGTTACTGTCCGTATTAATTAAGTTTTTTTAAATAATAAAACATTGAAAATAAAACATAAAACATAAAAAAATAAAACATAAAAAAAATATAACATTGGCAAAGGAGAGTCCTTAAGAGACTCAAGAGCGATATAATTAATCGAGATATAAAGTCGTTATGTAAAGAGTGTGACGCGATACGAAGTAACTAGATCTATATATATATTTTAAGGAGAAAAAAAGAGATACGAAACTTGCCTGAGACGTAGATACCAAGTCGAAGAGTGGAGTAATACGATAACCAGTGCGCAATCAAACCGTTCCGAAAACGAAGCGCTGCTCTCACGCCATAAAGCCGAAGATACACTTTCCCTATGCCGGAGAATTTATACTCAAACTTGGATTCGTTCCTATTCTATCTGCTTCCGCGTCGCGCTATTCGTTTACAGTTTTCAGTCGGACACTAAATCTATCCGCGCGGTTGGATTCTGCTGAGCGCATGAAGACTTTGTTTGTTACAGATTCGGTGCAATTGCAGCGAGATGTTATCGCGAGATACCGAGATTCCTCCTCCGGAGGAATAATAGAATCCTCCGTGTTCTCCGTTCACTGAATAGAAACGCCACGTTAGTGAATCATACGGGAGGGAAACGGAGCGACCGCTTTTGATCCTTATACTTATAACAGAAATTTTGGAAGATTCTAAACCTGCGAAGCAACATGCGAAACCCGAAGAGACAATAGCTGTAGCTCGCGCGTTCGAGCACTGAATCAAATAAGAAGAACGGCGAAATTAATCGATCGAGTTACCGAGAATACATTTGCGAATACTTTCGCGATCGCATCAAATCGTTTGTGAGGAAGAAAAAGAAGACCGCACGTCGACCGTTAATTACCACTCGCGTAATAATGCGTAGGACTGTGCGACTTCGAAGCAAGCGTTTACTAGCTTTTGTAATTTTCGAGATAGATTTTTGATGGGAACGCATTAAAATCCCAAGGCAGGCCAGGCGGCGATCGCGCGAATACTTCGATCGCCGCGGCATTCCGTCCGTTTTCATCCCGTGCATTCACGTCGCTGCTCCAGCTGAAAAATCCCTTGAAACAATCGACGCGTGAAAAATCTGCGGGCGCTTTCCCAATGGCTCGTGAAAAACGAAGTGACCGTATGACCGAGTAGTTCGTGCAAACGAATTGAAAAAGAAAAAAAAAGATACGCCGAAGGAATCTGGAATCAATCCATTAATGAAGATCTATCGTAGGAATTATTTAATACCGTATTATATCGTTTTATTCGCATTATCGCGAGAGGGGAAGGGAGGGAGGGAAGGGAGGCACGGAAGAGGGGAAACGAGCGGTGCGAAATCCGATTTGGAGTATGCAGTTAAAAATAATCCGATAACACGGATAATGACGGATCGCAAACGCATCGCGACTCGATATAGCCGCGAATCGATTACAATGACGCGCGCGTGCGCGGAATGATCATTATAAACATAACTCGGTCGTCATCGTCACCATCGCGATATATTCCTAAACATATTTGCCCGTGTACACGCTAGTGGCATCGATTACGCCATGACCGCCCGTCATAGCGGCCCGTTCGAGGAGAGGGGGAGGAGATCCGCGGGAAGGGCGGGCACTTTCATTAATTCGACATCGGCCCCGTTAATTGTGCGGCGACGTAATAAGCGGCGACGGTGAAAAACGAAATGTAGACAATCCGACATTTATTCCGACCGCCTCGCCGTTTACTTAGCGAATCCGAAGGATCGTTACCGATCGTTAACGTATTGCGCGGACAACAGGCACGTTCCGCTGGATGTCGGTGCACGTGCGGCTACACGTGCGTTTCGCATTATTGGAAAATCATTGTTGATTAAGGTGGACACCCCGAGATATTATTATGTTATTCTTTATGTATTCGCACGTCGCCGGCACGTCTTTACGGCACGCCTCGGGATGTACGGCGGATGATCGATCAATCTTCTCTTCCCCACCTCTCGACCCTCCGTTCGAGCCACGCGCACTCGAAAAAGTCGTGCGGATGTAACATTAAAATTCCGTAATCCGCTGGCGGCGCGTTCGCGTTGACGACCGTTGCATTAGATGGTTACGCGGAGTACCTGTCGCGTTGCAAACTGCATAAGCGCGCGTTGCAATTTATGCAATTGTGTTCCATCCCCGGCGGTTCCCGCCATTGAAAGCGCAAGCGCTTTAAATTTCAACGCGGCTTTCAACCCTCGAGGGGAAAAGAGAGGGAGGAGGAAGAGGAGGAGGAGGAGGAGGAGGAGGAAGAAGAGGAGGAGGAGGAGGAGGAAAAAGTGAACAGCCGAGCGGGTTAGCATAAAAAATTAAATATAAATTCGACCGCAATCGTACAGTTGTGCTTTTATGATTCTAATTACCATATTGACATTACGTGCAATCACGTAGTATCGGAAAGAAATAGCGCTTCCCCGCATTGGCTGTTGTACGATGTACGTTATATCGCGGGAGAAACGATACATTATAACGTACATACGTTTAGACCAGACGAGATTAATGCCCGCCGCCACAATAGAATGCAAAATTTACTATTCGCGCCGAAGTATCACGTCAAACTCGACGTAATTTGCATTCGGCCGCGGCTAGATCCCGCGCGATACCGAGGCCAAAAAATGGAAACGTCACGACATTAATTTTCATTTTCTCGCGCAAAAAGCGGGATTGCAGATAACGCACTGTGTGTATGTGCGTGTGTGTGTGTGTGTGTGTGTGTGCTCTTCAATTAAACGGCGGCGTATAACAACGCATCGAATACATTCGAGAAAACCTTTTATCCGCATTAGAGTTGCGTGGGAACGTTTCGCGAGAGAGAAAGAGAGAGAGAGAGAGAGAGAGAGAGAGGGGGGGGAGGGGAGAATAGAAAGAAAAAAGTAGAGAAATCTGTCTTTTGTCGTCGATACGCACGAACGTCATGCGTGCCGACGTCGGTCCAAAGGGAAAATTCGGGGCGTCCTTTATCCCTCGATTAATTACGAATGCACCAAGAGAATGTCGAGAAAACACAATCATTAATTCCATTTGAAAATGCAACGGAACGTACTGAAAATAATTCATCTTCCTTCTCCGCCGTTCGCTCCTCCTCCTTCGTCGGCCTGATGTTTTACGAGATATACTCGTCGTATACCTCCACCGCGGCACATATTTATCGTTGCGAATGTCCTTAA
This sequence comes from Pogonomyrmex barbatus, assembly GCF_055798465.1. Lineage (NCBI taxonomy): Eukaryota > Metazoa > Arthropoda > Insecta > Hymenoptera > Formicidae > Pogonomyrmex > Pogonomyrmex barbatus. Next base: position 22,228,973 of record NW_028297116.1, read on the forward strand.
CCCTTATCCGGACAGCCTATTTCCCAAACTTGTACGCGCGGCATCGGCTCTTTCTAGAACGATGTCGTGTCGCAGGAGAATATTGCACGTACGTCTCGACATATTTTCCTACTATAAAATTGAATAGAAATATCGATACATGAAAGGTATGTTTATGCGACAAGTATGCTACTTCTTATTTTATTTAAAATTATTACCGAGAACAAGTTTCTGCCCCGATAAAAATTCTCAAGCACGCATAGCGAATAATAAAAAGGAAAAGTTTACGTTTTTTTGGAAACATTAAAACTTTTCTAAAATTTTCTCTATTGTGACAGTATGGATGTACAATATATTGTAACACATTCACAGATTCCTTGATGTAGGATCTGTGTTACTCGGATAAGATTTATGTTTTCACTACACTACATGTAATTTTTTTTATCTATGTACACTTAATGTTTTGTAATTTATGTCTAGTCTGAGTCCTGAACGGAATGAAAAGCGTCTCGATATTTTTGTTTTTTCCGTTGGATTTTTTTAACAATATATCGCCGTGCACGACGCGGACGTGATTGCGGAATTGTCGAAAGCCGTGGAAAGATTAAGCGTAAAACACTCCGCGCAAAGTTCGGCCGGAAGTCCCTCCCGCGCTCCTCAATTAATTACCGTGCGGGGAATCGAAAATGCAGAAAGCCAGATCGTTTGCTCGGCTTCATCCGTCAAACGTTCCGAAAAGTTTTATTATCAAGACCGTAGTTAATGCAGTTTAAACCTCGCTCGTTCCACCGGGGTGCCGCGAAAGTTTCACCATCAAGCTAACTATTACAAGCTAGAAAACGAGATCCTCCGAGGAGCCGCTTGCGGTGGATAGAAGAGCGCGAGAGGGAGGGAGGGAGGGAGGGAGGGAGGGGGGGAGGGCCGGGGATGAAGCAGCGTCGTTGTTGATTCCTTTACTTAGGAGGAGGACTTTTATCACACCCGCGACGACTCGAATCGCGAACAATTATATTAAAGTCCTCGTTCACGGGCGCGCAATTTGCGCGGATGTAAGAGAGAGAGAGAGAGAGAAAGAAAGAGAAGGGATCGTAGATTTTACTTAAAACGCGCTCGCGTCTCGCTTGCACACGCTTTAGCGACACTTCGATAGAACGGAGATTACTTTTCGTTCGTGCTGAAGTCAAGAAAGCCGGATATACCGCGGCTTCCCATCCGCGGCACCGATATTTGCGTCGCCGATGCGCCCCTAAATCAATATCGCATTACCGAAACGAATGTTATATACAAGTAAATGGTAATATTGTGGTACGTCAATCAAATTACTTGTGGATCGCGTTACGCGAGCCGATCGAGCGGAGACTGCATAGCATCGAAATTATCGCGTCGCCGCCCGTGGATTTATCGAAATTTGTTGCACCGGCTGTGCTTTATTAATTTCGCGTTTTCAACGCTGAAGCGTGCCGGCGTTGCCGGTGCGAAATTACGATTTTCCTTGTTCATCCTTTTTTTTTTTTTTTTTAAGCTTTGTGAATCGCTGATTATTTCTATTGAAATCATGATGGAAATGAAAATCAAACGGGCGGAAAGCTGAAATCAGATATATAGGGCAGTTAGTCTCCATGTATTTTTCCGGTATATTGTTCTTCAAGTAATAATCGTATTATAATTAATAGCGATGTAATGTTTGACTTCTGAAGCAAAATTGTTTTATCTCTTGGTCTGCAGCCACAGGAAGAAAAACTGGAGTAAGATATAATATTAGTTCATTACTTACTACTAGTTGGGATTCTCGTAGTGTCATTAATTATAATTATATTATAATTAATGTATATTATAAGAATAAAGAGAAACTTGATTAAAATACCAATCGTGATTAAGACTTCTAATTGCCCTATTCGCGCGCTGGCTAATTTACATAATTACGAACATTTTCCGCACTGGTGTCAGATTAACGGAAATGAATATCAAAATTCGTCTAGATATTAATCGAAAAAATTAATCTAGGTATAAGGTAACGTAAATAATTATGAAGTGGATGAGAATATGCAAAGGTTGCCATCGCGTCAGCTGTCAGAAGTAACGTGTCAAGCCAACTCGACTTAATCATTAAGTAAATAAGCTTAGCGTTTAGCGCGTGAACTTGGCGCCAACTTTACTCAATAAATTAGAGTCTGTGTTCCAGATACGAGGCGTGAAGTTTCTACGCGAGACACCCTCAACGAGTAGTTCGTGTCCGGCCGATCGTCAATATTATATTCGTCCCACCCCCGGCGAGCAACAGACCGCGGGAGCATTTAAAGGATGCGACTCGATGAACTCGCACCCCTCCTTGGTCCACTCGATTTTTATTTCCATCGTCGTCGTCGGCGGTGGCGGTGGCGATGGCGGCGCACACGCAGCCTCCTCGAGCGGCGATTTATCGCACGCGTGTTTACCTCCGAAGCGCCCACACCCTCACTAACACACACACACACACCCTCACTAACACACACACACACCCTCACTAACACACACACACACACACACACACACACACACACGCGCGCGCGCGCGCGTGCGTGAACGCGTGTCTATGCACGCACGTCTGTGTCGCGCCAACTGCGCTCTCACGGATGTGGACACGCACGCACGTCCACCTATCCAATCACTCTATCCATGCACGCTTCCACGATATTCGAGTAGTGGCACGTACATTTATATATCTGTGTGTATGTGTGCGCGCACACACACACACACACACACACACACACACACACACACACACACATGTATATGTATATATATATTTATCGTATATATATATATATATATATATATATATATATATATATATATATATATACAAGGCAACGCCGAGATACGGCGAGGGTGGATTTTCTGCGGGCATGCGTACAACTCGCGGAATGACGGGCGGTAGGGTGGAAATCGCGGAGGTTCGAGGATACGAACGAGGGTGACACCCTGCAGTCTGACGCGGGACTTCGACCCCCGTGTTTCGGCGGGGATCAAGTGGCGACTCTCTCGATCTCTCGGACTCGCAATTGGAGAGCGATCGCACGGGCATTCGCGAGCGGAATTCGGTGCGGGAGTTTACGATGGAAATCCAGATGGAAAAATCGTGGCAAGCGCCAGATATATATCTCGCATTTCTCGCTGTTCGCGCATTTTCATTGGAATGATTGCGATCGGAATCGGGATATTGGTATGCACTCGATAAGAACATTTCGAGAAAGGGGACGACGGACTTTTGTGATCGAACAATTTTATTTCCGCAGAAAACTATAGAAAACTCACGTAACAGGATTTTTCGCGCGGAAAGAACGGCTTTACGAATTGATTTCGGCGGTTGAAACACGGTTTCCCTTGTCGCACAATCCTTCTGAGTTATCTGAGAAATTCACGAGAGACGCCAAGTAGAGGAGATGAAAAAAAGTAACGCCGCTCGAAAAGCCGTCGTATCTCTTTCCGTTTCGATTACGAGGTGTACGAAATTTCAATTTGCAGTGAAGCGCATCGTAGCGGAAAAGCCTGTCGATCGCATATAGCGGAGCTGTCGAAATATAAATTGGAGTATGTTGATGTCTCCGAAAGTGGTCATCGTGCGAGTGTTTCGTTAATTAACACGGAAGCGGGGGAGGAGGCAAGAGACCGATGCAGGAATGTCGCGGAAGGAAGAGCCGGCGGAGGGAGGAAGCGGAGTCAGTCACGGTAAGTCGATTACTTCGTGGTCGATGATCAAACGTCGCTTTCATTAGCCACGGTCTCGGTTGCTGCGGTTAAACATTCCCGACACTCTCGTCGACCAACCTTGAATCAAAGATTCCATTACACGGCAGAATTAAACGCTCGTTGATGTGCGATTTCGTTTTTTTTTTACCTTACTTGATTAATCCTGTAAACCGGATATAAACGTATCTCGGTATTCCGTAACGTGACAGTTGATGCGGTTGACAAAAAGTAAAGGCTTGGCAAATAACATTTTAACTGAAATTAAATTATAGAGAAAATTATAATACATTTCTTTTGTTTAGTATTATTGTTTGCAATAAAGAGACATTATAATGTTAGAAAAGAAACAAATCGTTGCGGAATCGGCAATTGTAAATTAATTTCTCTCGCGCTGCGAGAATTCTCTTCACTAATGCGTTTTCAAACGAACGATATCGCGGCAGAAATGTTCGCATAATCGCTTAAATCCGATGGAATTTTAGACGTCAAAGACGTCGAAGACGTCGTCACGTCGTCGCTTCGTTCCGCATTATTGATTTAACGCGCAATTTTGCGCAGTTTCCAAGGGATTGCAACTCAAATCGCCTCGATCACTCGTCGTCCCGAATACTTGGGCAAATAACGGCGGCGACAGTCAAACGCAGGGTGGAATCCGGTCGACTCTCCGACGTCCGCCGTCGGCGTCGAGGCGACTCGTATCGACTTCCATCCCCGAGAGAAAGAAAAAGCGCGTCCTTTCTCCAATCTGCAACTTCCTCTGTCTCTCCCGCCGGCACTTTATTCGGGATCAAAGCCTTCTATTCGACGATTGCGAGCGCTCGGGCGGGTGTAACTTTACGTCTCACCGAGCTTTCACCGTGCGCCGAGTCCCAAACGTAATTTCGGTCGTCTTACGGCGCTTACGAACTATATCCCGATCCGTATTACGTAACGACTCTTAACCTGCGCCGTTACTTGCGACTAACGCATAGGATTCCGGCGAGGATTTATGGAAGATGAAGAACTTTCAGGTAATTTGTGACATTACGTGCGAATACGAGTTACGTGCTTGCTCGATAATCTTGATCTTTGCGCGTTCAAATTCCTTCCTTTTTACAAAATACCAATCGAGATCAGAGGAGATTAATTCTTTCTTTAACTATTAATGTTCGTACAAGAAACGAATGTCTAATTATTAAGATTACATCATGTTAGAACGGAAAACGAACAATTAGATGACAATATTTGTTGGCGTTTCAAAATTCATAGCTTCTACTGCTTGATATACTGATGATTGCAGAATACGTAACAACATTCATATTTTATCTGAACTTGCGTATATAAAGATAAATTAAGAGTGAAATTATCCTAATAATAATATGTAATAACATAAAATTATATGTAACATAAAATATGTTGAAAATAGTATGTAACATAAAATTATATGTAACATAAAGTTAAATAATATGTAACATAAAATTATATGACTGAAGTCATATACATTATTTGACTAGAACTGAAACTAGATCCTTAATTATTCAATTATCTAAAAAATTTACTTCAATTGTAAATATTATTTGAATCTGAGAGTATTTGACTAATTCCTCGAATAAATAAATAAAATTTTCATTAATAATTAGATTATTAATAAATAGATGGCAATACATTGAAATTATCTTGTTTTAACATAAATTTAACTAAACATAGTTATTTAACGTAAATATTTATGACACATAATATGACGTATAATGTACAATTGCTTAATATTAAACATCATCTTCCCAAATTTTTTGATAAACAAGATATCTATTAGATATCTATTAGATATCTAAATCTTGATGAATTCATGTTTATATGAGCAGCTTGAGAATGATGAGATACTGATAGTGGTATCGATTATCTTGTCCTCCTTCATCGTCTGCGACTCACGAGTCTGGACCAATCTGTTGGCAACTTGCATTTGTATTTTCTTCTACTGTTGAATGTGAATATTCAACTTATCATTATAATCACTTCTTAACAAATTTAATTTTTGGATGAATCTTCGGCGTTCTGACAAACGAAAGGAATTTACAATTAATTCTAAAACTTGTTGACTCTTTTTGAGGAATGTAAACATTTACGCGCATATAATTCTTTCCCGGCAAAAAAAGTTTATCTTTTTATGACGTTTTAGATTATGGGAATGGTAAAAAAATATATATATTGTGTTTATATCTTTCAAATATATACAATATATAAATGAATGAATTGATTTTTTGCTAGATAAATGTTCTAAAAATGTTGACGTTGAATATGAAAGTAAAAAGTCGATATTTATTTTGTAAAATCGTTTTATAATCGTTTTATAACGCTAAACGAACGATTAATTTTTATTACTAGATATCATATTAATGATTCTATAAGAATTGTATTTGACAAAATCCCTACATTAAAATCATCCATATTTGTATCTATATATACGAAACAATTAAATAAAAAGTATCATAATTAATATAAAAAATACTGAATGAATCGCATTATTCATATCTTGCAAAATTAGTACTTTTAATATGCAAATATCTGTAAATTGAATATTTTAAAACTGAAAAATTTTAAACATCGAATGTAGTTAATATTAAACATGTTTTCGTAATTTTTATAATAAATAAATAAAAAAAAATACCTAACATTCTTAATGTGTTAATGTTAAATATGAAAATGTATGTACGACTTAAGAAAGATAAGACACTAATACTCGTAACGTTTACCTTGTCATTCTTTTTCATTTTCTGCGACTTACAAGTTCCATTTTCTTCTAACAAATTGTTTATTTTTTTTGTACGTAAATATTTTTAATATGCTCTGCTGTAAATAATTAATAATAAAAAAGTTTTTTTTTTTTAGTTTCAACATTCTGTTTTTAGAGGAAATACAAATAAATTGAGCTATTGTGAACTGGGATATATTATTATACGTTAGTCAAATCTAATAACGTCCGTTTGTCGTCCTACAAAAAGAAGAGTTTTTGTTATCAAATATCAAATATCGAGACGCGTGTATTACGTAACAACGTCCTAACACAATCCCACGTCCAAAACTAATGCAAGCGATAGACTTCGAAGCAAGCGATAGTTTGACGAAATTTCTGACTATTACGAGGTTGTACAAGCCACTCGGTCAAAAGCTTAATTCGATTCTCGCAGCCCGAAGAACCCGTTCTCTGCGAGATGCGCCTCCCTCCATCTTCTCATCGATCGTTTCGCGGAGAGAACGTCTTTGTCGTCCTCTCGTCCATCTCCGAGCGGCGAAACGCTCGCGGAAGCACTTTCTCGCGCCATCGAATTTCGAGGACTACGATTTACGACAGTAATTCCGATCGCTCCGCACGCGCCGCGTTATAACTTCGTACCATGACGTAATATCGCAGGCGAACAGTTTCATTTCGAAATTTGTGAAACTCTTGTCAGCTATCTCAGTTTTACGATTGCATTTTACCAGTATCCTTTATCGGACTTTATTCTTAAATAAAACTTTTCTTCTTTCTTCGTCGTTAAGTATCGAAAAAAATCCTCGGAAAGAATTTAAAAAAATAGTTTGTGAAAAGTCATCCTATATATATATTTCTTTAATAAGTAATCTAAGGCTGTGTCCCCCATTGCGTTTTATGTGATTTTAATTAATTTCTCGAAATAAATTTCTTCCATCGTGATTTATGCAATTCTTCATTATGTTCGCAACGCGCATCCCACGATTAATGGCGGCGCGTTAACATTTTTCCAGTTGATTTTACCAAGTTTCTCACTAAAGGACTCGGTCTTTCGATATGCCTGGCAAAAGTAGCTGGGGATGCGACATCACGCCTCAACGGGTTTCCATTCCGGCGTAAATCGTCAAGCACAATTTAACTTGATGAAAGTCGCCGCTAAATGCGTGACAGGAGGTAATTTTTAACGCGAGGAAGCCATTACAACGAGCGATTTTGTTCCGTAACGTAAAGTCCCCTTGTGTACAGGTATACTATTTCGTTGGAAATTTCATTCACGTGAAGAGAGATGTGACGATTTGACCGTTTTTTTTTTATATACAAGGTGATAAAACGATTTTAAAAATATTTTTGGAAACCAAATATTGAGTTAAAATGCAAATTTGAATTTCAAATGTCATATTGATTGAATGTTTGGGAGTTGAGCTGTTCCTTTTATCAACAATTTATGTTTGCAAAAATATAACGTTATTGATAAAAGAAGATATAACGCATTAGACGGAAGGAATGATCTATTTATAAAAATATGTCATAATATATTTCCATATTTATGAGTTCGCGTAATTTTTAGCTTTTTTAGTTCACTAATGTAAATAAAACCGAGTGTTATTACGTGAAAAATAGACGTATTATCCATCACAGTAAATTTCTACCGACATTATAAGGTGAAGATAAAAGAAAAAAATACAAGCGCAAAATATATCGTGTATTATTCCTACGTAAATTATAAGTTTAACGAAGACATAAAATTACTATGCCGATTACTAATGACGATTTCGCAAGAAATATGGCACTTTAGCGTGTATGGTATATTTAAAGTACGAAAAAATATTTAATGTCGTAAAGCTGAAGTTAGAACGTTAAATACAATCGTCTACGAGCAGTTGCTACCCACTTCGCTTCAGTCGCACAAATTTGGTTAGTTCACCGCAAAATGGTTAAATTCCTCGCTTAAAAGTCTCCCGTGCGCATTTCCTTGCTGCCTGGCTGTTGGGCAAAGGGTTGTTATCGTACCCTCTCGATCTACCCTGCAAAACTAGCTGCGGATGTAACTTCACGCTTCATCGAACTTTCTCCAAAGGGCACAAATCCCCGACGTAATTTCAGCCGGAAACGACCACATCTTAATACGTATTATATAGTGACTTTTAATGCTAGAGAAACGTATAACCACGATAGAAACTTTCAGTCAATATGTAAAGTGGCATCGGTACAGGAAACTACGATCTGTGTAACCGAGAAGTTAAATTGAACTACATCATAGCGTGTTATAGAAAGACTTGCTTGTTTTTCGACTTTTTGACCTGACATTTAAATTGGCTTTTAATAAAAAGGCGTTTTAGATTCCACTCTGACTCGACAATCACAATCTAGATCAATTATCACAAATTTGTATTTTTAGAAATTAAATAAAAATTATATTCTAACATCATATCTAAATAAAAAATATGTAAGATTTGTATAAAACGTGGTTGTTTATCACTTTTGCCTTTTTCATCCTGTTTACATTTTTTTGCATTTATCAAATAAATCAAATAAAACTTTCATTCGCGCTATTTTGATTTTTCAAATTCAAATTCAATTATTCTCCGATATATCTTTAAATAAAAATTTAATCAATAAAATTGGAAGGAAAACGTGACTCGACAGATTTGAAAAATCCCGCATAGGGATTTTCACATTTTACAGCAATAAAGCAGAATGCTGAAAGTGATAAAGATCTTAAAATTATGCTCTAACTAGAACATTATCGTACCGCTGGGAATTACACACAGGCAAATATATAAATGATGAATGGATAATTTAACATGGTCGGAGGAAGTACTAACTGTTTGAAACATTGAATTTAACCTGTAACCATCATAAACATTTGTGTGAATGTCTAATGTTCTCCGTCATAATACCCACGTTGGTTAATTGCCGTTGGTATTTTAACCTTTCGTGACCGTGCAATTTATCGTTGTTTCTCTTTAAAAGTTCTCCACGTAAGCTTTATTTGACGTAAAACGCGAGATGTATTTGCACGTAGAATACATAAGGACGCAGGGACTTCACGCAACTTCGTACTTCAACAAAGACATAGTTTGATGCATAACGATAGAAATACAAGAGATGAGACAAGAACTAAAAAAAGTCCTGAATATTTCAATATTTCGAGTAGAATATTTTAAAACAGAACGCTCTTAAATCTTACATCCTCTGGAATAAATACGAGAGATATCATGTCCCAATTTTGTCTAAGTCTAAAAAATGCGCGAAGATACTAAAAAAAAAAGAAAAAAAAAAGAAGCATTAACAGTGCTCACGCTGAATGTCGTACTTTATCTGTTTTAAAAATGCATAACAGAAAAATGTGGATCAGAAACTTAAAAATTATCCCTTGGAAATTGGACGTAATACGACTGACTTCACAAAGCCATTATTCACGAATAAGAACTCCGCCAAGTACAAACTTCGTCCACACAATACTTCCTAAGAAGCGTCACGGAAATTTATTCCTTAAAATCATAGCCAGCAGACTCTCTCTCTCTCTCTCTCTCTCTCTCTCTCTCTCTCTCTCTCTCTCTTTCTATATGACTGCTGATCCCAACAGTTTAATATAGATCGTTGGCCCACTTTTTATACCTCGCTTCGAGACTTGGTGCGCGTGGCGGATCAAAGATTGCGATAAGAGCGAAGTTTCGTGACTTCTTGTTTGTGTAATTTATATATTCGTATACGCTTGCAATTTTGCCCGGGGAAGTTTTCACGGAGCACGGAGGGCGGATTTGTAGGAGTTTGCAATAAGGTGGTAACATCCGGATCGCAGTTAATTCAGGGAAGATTTCCGCAAAAATTCCCTCTCACCGTGTATTACACACACACACACACACACACACACACACACACACACACACACACACACACACACACACACACACACACACACACACACACACACCGGATTCGTAACGAGAGCACTTTGCGCGCTCTCAAGTTAAAAGTTAATTGTTAATTTAAAATTATATAAACAGTCTTCACAAATCCAATATTTATTTCCTTCGACGGCAGTGCTTGCGAGAATTTCGAATATACATTCGACTTCCCAAGAAAAATATATAAGAAAAAGTTGATTACTCACTAGAAACTGTTTAGGTCTGTTGTCTAATTTTTATTCTTTTGAATTTACTGGACAGTAACTATTCAATAACTGATAAACAAATTTTTATTAAATAATACTAGTCAGCAACTAGCCAGAAACTATCTAGAAACTGACTAGTAAATGCTAGTCAGTTTCCGGCTAATAAGACTCGAAATATTCTGAATAGCATTTTTTGATTAATAACTAGTCAGAAATTAGCCAGATAACTGATCAATAAATGTTAATTAGTTTTTGACCAGTAAAACTCTAAATATTTTGACTAATATTTTTTGCCTAACAATTAGTCAAAAACTAACCAGATTAAGCTGACCCGTAAATATTAATTAATTTCTATCAAGTAAACTTAAATTTTTCTAGTTGCTATTTTCTGATCAATAACTAGTCAAAAATACATCAGCAATTAATCAGCATCACGGAAAAAAAGCTTCAAAATAACTATATTTACTGACCAGTCATATCTGGCTAGTTATTAACCAGAAAATGCTAATCAGAATATTTCGAATTTTATTGGCCAGAAACTGGCTAGCATTTACTGATTAGTTTGACTTGGCTAGTTTCTGGATGATTTCTAGCTAGTTACTAATCAGTATTATCTAATAAAAATTTTCTTCATATATAATATATATATATATAAGATAGTTCTTCATCTTCTTCATATATAGGATAGTTCTTCATCTTCTTCAGTCTCATTGCTCGTGTTCGAGCGTGATGATCTCTCTCATATATCTATGGTGCGCACGATGATTATACACAGGTATATGGGATCTACAATTTAATGTCGGTTCCGAACAGCAAATTTTTGATAGAGAAACGTTCATGGCAAAGTTACTTCTCGATGGATTGCTGCTGTCTTCCGAGAGGAGACGAGCGTAAATATTCTACCGGGAAGCGAACTCGGGACCTCTAGAATAGTAGATCAGTATCGCTGCCTACTATGCCATGCTCATACTTAAAGTAGATATTAATATTGTTTATTAATTAAACGAGTCACGATTGAATTCGTCTCGTGTTCGTTTTGCATTTCGTTGATGATGATATATTCATATTGATATTCATGTTGCGCCGCCTGCTCAAGTGTTTTTTTTTTTTTTTCATGAATGTTGCGTAACGCTTCGTTTAAATTATCTTCGTAATTAATTCGTATTTAATTTTGTCTTCTATATTTTGCGATGACTGACAAATTAAGTATTATATTTTCTGACATTAACTTCTGTCTTTTTTTCAAAGAAATCCATTTTTCAGCATATCATTGGATATTTTCCGATATGCTATTTGTTCCAATGATTTTCTTTTCGTATTCATATTGTGTAATGCATTGTCTTTATCTTTATTAATTTCTTCTACATTTTGTGATATCTCAGAAATTAAATCCTGAAATCTTATTATATCATAATTAAGCTGATTAGAGAATATCAAAAAATAAATATTAAAAAGTAAATTTCTCTTTAGGCGTAGGCGATAATCTTACCGTAATCTCTGTATATTTCCCTGATGCTTTTTCTAATCTATATTTATTACTTGTATCTTTTTGTGTCTGTCCTGAACTCTGACACGAGCGTAAATATTTTGGCTCTGCCGAGAATCGAACCCGGGACCTTTAGCATAGTAGACCAGTGCACTATGCTAAAGGTCCCTCTATGCCACGCTCGACTCTTTGGATAGTCACTATCCAGTAAATTCAAAAGAAAATAAAAATTAACCAGTGAGTAATCTTTCTAGTGAGTAATCAGTTTTTCTTATATATTTTTCTACTTGGGTAATATCTTTTCTATAAGTGAATAAAGAAAAAGTTAAAAGTTAACAGCTAAATTTAATACAGTTAAAAATTGGCCAAAAAAGGCCAGAAACAGGTTAATAATTGATTAAAAATTGACTGAAATTTATTATCCAGTTACTAATCAAACAGACATCGCCCAAATTGATCAGAATCTAACCAGTCAATACTGACCAGATACTGGCTAGTAACCAGAATTTTTGGTTTCTGATTTGTTTTCTACTTAGGTTCGTGAGAAGTCAGACGTTTGGGAAAAAAAAAATCTTTTGATAGGACAGCTTATTGCAAATTAGCAATGTAAACTAAGAACGCTTTCGGTCATACAGAGACATATTTCCTGTAATCACAGCTTCCAGAGAAACAGCGCGTCTCTTTTGGAGAGAGGAGAGGAGGGGGATCGGATCTTTTCTAAATCTTTGCACAATGCGGAGTGCGCGAAGAGTTGAAAAAGATGCAGATCTCCCGCGTTATCATATTTCTCTCGCGGATGTTATTTGTTGCGCGGGGGCCGCGTGTGTGCGAGACGCGGTCTCATAAAATATCTGTGACACGTTAAAATAACGACTGCACTCTTGCAGGTCATTGTGTGAGCGTTTACGACTGGCTGACGCGGATACTTTTTGCCCACGAGTGTTTTGTATCTAGTGCCCATTGCACCCAGCCCCATCGGACGACGGATTCATACGAGTCGTTAAATTGCTACCCGCGCTTACAAAAAGTAAGAAACTTGCACGACCATTATGTCGAACATCCCTATTTCCGCGGTGCTTCCGAAAGTTTTATTGTCGACACTTTTTATCCGGAAAAACACTCCATTGTCTATTGTCTAAAAAATATGATTTGTTAGAAAAATCGCAAATTTGCGGATATTCCATTTTAGAAATTATCGAAGGAGTACGTCTTTGAACGATCAGACCTCTTACTCTTTTAATTTATATTCCTATTAACAAGTGTAAGCAGACTTAAATTAATTTCTGTGAAAGCAGTATCATTTTCATATTTCGGGTTAAAAATAAACTCGTAAAAATAAACGCGCAAAGTTGAAAAACTTGCGTAGCTTTTTAACGGAAACGGAACGGAAGATTGATGTCCGAATCTCTATACGAACAAGGAAAAGCGCTTATCGTTTACTTTCGGCATTTTGAATTCTACTTCTAACTTAGCGATCTCTCGATGAGATGCGGAAGAGGATTTCGAATTTATCAAAGTGAGCAATGAGATAATTGCGGCGAATTCATCGTAGCTAACGCACGAAGATGGACGACCGGAGAGCGAACGAGACGCTGTCGAATCGCACTTGACCCGCGAAATCAGATTTTCGCAAATTCGCTCCGTAATACCTACCAGACGGAGATCTACCTGACGTGGAAGAGCCCACGAAATTCGATTTTCGAGATTTGTGTACAGGTCACCCGAGCTAAAAGCGTGAGCTGCTGAGTTAGCGCTATATAAGCGCTCGAAAGGAATGACAATTGGGAGGGATATCTCTCATCGTGAGTCCTACCTATCATCCCCTGGAGGAGAACAAATATGTATCTGCTGAAACTGTAGTGTTACAGATCCAAGAGCCAATAAGTTAAAACGCATGGTAAACTGTTAGAGAAAACCTTTTTTTTCTTATCAGCTAATAATAGCATATTTATATTTTGAATCGTTTGACATTACGTATTTAGTTGCTTGGCATTGTATGTATAATTCGCATTTAAATGATTATATTTGAATACAAAAAAAGTATCAAGTGAGAGATAAAAGGGAGCAGACGATCTCGTCGTTTCTAAAATATTCCATGTGTGTGTGATAAAGTAGAGAGTGTAAAATACTTAGACATTCATTAATTATTTTTTATTTAGTGCGTTATTGAATGCGTATTCGATGCGGCATGCCTGAATGGTTTGTGTTCGAAGCCGAAGTTATTGTTTAATCTAAAATGAATATTATATATCATGCCCCCTTGCCGAAAGTTCGCAACTCACTTTAAACTGTAATTTTCAGACTGACAGACATTGTAGCGTAAACTATACGTGACATACGTTGCAGCCACCTGGTTAATACCTGAAATTAAATACGAATTTGCTAGGAGTTTAATTATGCGAACACTACTAAACACTCTACGCCGACTCTCTACCGACCCCGTCGCGCTCGTGCACACGTCACTAAATCGTCCGCCATACGAAGCCATATTAATTTACACGAGCGGGGGGGAGGGGGGAGGGAGGAGGAGGATCGACCGTCCGATTTTGATCCAGCAATTACGTAGATTCATCTCGTCATTCGCATCGCCGATTCTCGGGAAACGTTAACCACTCCGAAAGTACGAGTATACGTAAAATTCACCGCCGCGCGCGTCCTCTTAACATTTTCTCTCTCCGTTCATTTTCTCCCTTTCCCGCAGAAATTCTTGTCGAGGCTCCCGAGGATGCTCGACTCCGCCACTGAAAAATGGGCCAATTAAGGCAGAATGGGAATAGAAAGGATTGTATGCCATTAGCGTATAATATCCTTCAGAATTTACCGCGTTAATGAAGCACGGTTTTATTCGTAGTTTATGTTCGATTACGTTTATTATATAGTCAACTTGCTTTGCGCGAAAGAAAGAGGGAGTCTTCTTAAACGAATAATGATAATTAGCCGTGATATAAATTAGAGCTAACGAAGAAATTAAAGTTAAAATTACCACGGCTGTATTATTGGCTCTCATTCGGTGCAAAGTTTTCAGCAGAAATTTCCATTTAAAAAAGGCACACAAAGATATCAGGAAATATCATACCGCAACGATTACGAAGCGGAGGCGTAAATAAAAAGCAAATATGGCGATGTGCGACTGGCGAAATCCAATCGACAGAGGTCCCTTGTCGATTCCAATAATTCGGTTTGCTACCACATATATCCATGTATATATCGTTTCATGTGGCCAATATAATTGCCAAAATCCATGTTATATGTCTTAATATGAAACTGCTACATAAATTTTGTCACTTCATGTATTATTATGTTCGTGATATTAATTCTGCAAAATAATTTTAAAAATATCGTAGATTCCCAAACTTTGCACATGTACCTATTTATTTAAATTAAAAAAATTTAAATAACGTCAAATAAAAAATTCGGCGTAGCTCGAAAAAAATACACATGTAACTGAAATAAAGAATTTTTGTAAAACTAAAGGAAAAAAAAAATATTTTGCACGGTCACTGATATAATTACTTTCTTGTGATATCTCATCCACGGTGTCATAGTTTGATATTCGATATTGATCAGGCATAATCAGATATCTGATCTTCATACGATGTAAAATTATTAAAATTTCATTATCATGTATCAGATAAAATGAGAAATCGCACCTACATCGTTATCCATTAATTAACATTTTAATGCAATCAGAAATCTTTATATGTGACTACATATTCGTTATAATAAAATAATATTAGCTTCTCTCGAAAAGGATTAAATGACGACTCCATACGCGTAATGAAGAATACATGTTCACCTTTTTTAATTTTTCTAATATTTCCAATATTTCCATTAATGTTTCTTAACACCTATGGATCTACATCTCATTATATTCTTTCCCTTCTCAGACTATCTTTTACCGCACCATCATTTCGCACAGAGCGTATATACATATAGAAGATATGTGATTCATGTAAATACATGAATGTCCGCACAGAGTGATGAGATCTGTGAGTTCACTGAGCCTAAATGACTGTGCGAATCAGTCATCTCTCCCTAGAAGGATACACATATATACATTTTTTATGTGTGCGCAGACGAGCATGTTAATTTGACTTGGTTATCGAGAGACGACTGTCAATCGATTGCCGATTCGTCTCTCGACGAATGTGTGAATATCGTGCATAAGCACCGAGCTGTATCAAACAGTTGTTTCCTTTCTTTTCTTTATTCGGAGGGACTATCGAAAGTAAGAAGCGGTTTAGAAGTAGCGCGAGCTCGCGCAATCGATCACGACAGCCTCAGCACTTTGGAGAATTAAATTCCGTCACACAGAGGCGGAGACGTACATAAGCGTCCCGTACGAATACTAAACTTTTCCTTCCTGTCCTGTGAGACGGAAAGAAACCTCGTCCTTGGTATCGACATCTTTCGACGATAAATCATCGTGGATACAAAGAACACTTAATGCGCCCTAGCATTTCGAGCGCAATTTTATTCTCATTAATATGGACGGTTGTTTGTAATCTCTGACAAGGACAGTCGATAAAAATTGTGAACCAAAATACTGATAGAGTTTTATAAATTTGGTGGACAAAGTTTATTAATTTCAAAATTTCAAATTTCGATTAAATTTTGGAAATTACCATTGTAATAATCCATTAGATCCGAAATTGAAATCAGACAAAATTGATGAAAAATTTTGAAAATCACTTGCATTCAAAAATTAAAATTAATAGTAAATTAAATTTAGGAATTAAGTAATTGTGTTTAGACATTCTTAAATTTTTACTAATAAAAAATATAATTTATACAATTGTTAAAAAAATGTATGTCGAACAAATGATCCTTATTGTTAAGCAAACAATAAGGATAATGGCTTGCAAAATTTTCATGCATGATTTATTACATTTTCTATTATCGACGATCTGTCACTGACAGTAAGATTTGACAAATGAAAGTATCTATTTTAGGCGCTAATTACCAGCACAATTACTTGATAGATACCGTTAATCAGATAACATTACAAAAGTCGAAATAAAAATATAATTTTTCTTCACAATTGCGATAAATAAATGTGCATTATATATATGAGATGACATTTTGTACTAACAGTTGTTTAACTAAATTCTGTAAAAATCAGAATATTTTTACGAAATACATATATTCATTATTTCATAAAAAATTCTACGAAACAATGAATATTTAAATGTATATTTATGTTAGAAAAAGATTTGGACGTAATTATGTAACATTGTAATATTATTGTCTCATGTTTAAATTTTCGTTAAATATTGCAAAATTTTACTTTAATTAAACCAAAATTTAATCTAGACAATTATTCTAAAAAATATTTAGAGATATATTATACTTTAATTATATACAACAAAACTTTATTTCTATTTTTTTATTTTAATGCTTCTGTTAAAAAGGTTTATAATAAAAACAATCAATTATCTGATATGATCCTGTATCATGTAATCGTATTCAGTTATGTACATCTTTTTGAAATAATTCTGCAATATGTAAAATCGAGAAAAAAATTCGCATTTATTACACGAGCACGTTGCATCATGAAATTTTTACAACATCGTTGCGATTTGAATCCCTGACCAATGGGAATCCTATATTCCGCATGTTTGCTCGAATCTCCGTTTTGATACGTCTCATATACGTACATTCGTATGATTACAGTTACGAGTTCTTTTTTTCTACGGTATTGCAATGGTCACGTATAAATGAATAGCAATTTCCCGTGGCGATATGGCGCGACATAGTCAGCCACTTTCTGGCGCACGTATTCAGAACGCAAAAAAGCTTTTCTGCCTTTCGTATGCACCTAATTTCGCGGGCCGCGATTCTGATCTGGCTCATGTAATGCTGTAATTACGTAACCGTACGCAAAGAATTCTCCCCTCGGGGCGTACTCTCACCCCCTCTCGCACCTCCTCCTGCAGAAAACCGTACGTGCGGGATTTAACAATTATCGTTGTAATATCGCAGTCGTAAAATACGTATGTACGTGTGCTGATCTGCGAAACTGGGTCGTGAAAGAAACGTGCGAGACGTGAAATCGATGTCGAGTGATTCCTCCCGCGGGCGTCGCCTTTTGAATCGCGCAAACCTCTCGATTCTCGCGGAGATAAAACTTCACCCTTCTTGTGCACCTCCTTATACACGTGATTTATCGAACCGTCGCAAATTTCCTGCATTTCCCTAACGTCACGTTTTTTTGCCGTGCGCGATTATGCATATAGCTTTTTCTCGGACGGATTATCGTCGGACTACGATATGCGCGGTCACGAATACGACGCAACAAGATTGGCTGAAACGAGCTTTGGGAAGAGCTTTACAAGAGAAACGCATAACGCTCGAGCGGAATGAGTTTCGAGGAGACGTGTCGGAGTCGGAAGCGAGGATGGGTCAGGGAAATCATTAATACGTTTATCTATCGCTTGAATTTAACACGTGATTCTCGCGGGCCTGGGTCGTCGCGCCTGGGATCGCGCAAGGCAAACGAGGCCTTCCCAAGTTGGCCGACTTTACCACCAAATTGTAGTTTCGACGCAGCATGTTGTAAAACGTTAACTACACGACGACCCCCGATAACCGCGTTTATCCGTGATTGTCACTTCGCTATGGTAGTCACGTACGTATGCAGAACCACGTATAGCAATTTTGCATGGGGACCCGAACGGAACGAGATCAACGGGAATGAGTTTCCAAAGCGCTTTATAGCGAAAAGTCGACGACGGCTGAACGAAGGAGGAACCTCAGAGAAGAGAGAGAGAGAGAGAGAGAGAGAGAGAGAGAGAGAGAGAGAGAGAGAGAGAGAGGAGGATGACAGAGGCGCGAAAATCCAGTTTGAAACTAGCGGCGAGAGTCGATAGCGATGCTGCAAAGAGAGATAGAGTTTTTATGTCGAAACGAGCATGGCGTCGCAGATACGAGGGTTGGAAAGAAGTGGTATTTACCCGCCGTGGGTGTACGAGCTGTAAATAACGATGGTTTCTTCCTCTTTGTACCCCTTCTCCCTTTCCACTCTCTTTCTCTCTCTATCTCTCTCACTCTTTCTCTTTCTCCCGGATCTGTATCCTCTTTTCCCTTGTCTAGCACGTACGCACCGCCAGAGATTGTGTTTCATTGCGTGGGTGGATCGTTAAAAAAAGTGCAAAGAGAAGAATTTTTATCACTGACAATTATGACGTCCTTTGCGAGGTCCCTTCGCGCGCGATACTAACATGTGTCTGTGGTAACTAGCATCGGGCACGCTTTTTCATTTAAAAAAAAAAAAAAAAAAGATTCGGGACGTGAGAAAGAACAGTCGATACTCATCGTTCACGCAGGATTGCTGAACCATAAACAAATAAACCGATAAACGTTAGCAGCTTGATAATTGAATTTACGCATTCCCATATAGTTTGTCAGAAATATTTTTCATTAACATAGGCGTTTTAAGTACTGCTTTTTTATTAAACACATGTTTTTGTATTAGCACGCGTAACGCTGGCGCTAATATAATATTTTCCTCTTCGTAATTTGCGTTTATATAATATTGCATGTTTTTGTATTAATATTAAAATTTTTAATATTTTTAATAATAATACAATAAAATTTCCAATGATGCATTGATTTTTAATACTTTTAATAATAATACAATAAAATTTCCAATGATGCATCTCGGCAAAATAAATTTTACGTAACCGTCTTATTTAAATACATTGTAAACGTATATAATTCGATATTTTCAACTATGATGACAGCTCAAGTAGGTGTTTCAAACTTCGCCTTCGTGTTCTACTTCACTGTCCCATAATCATTAACTTACACACTTAGCATTAAGGTAGACGTCAGTGCAGCCATGCCTAATTTCATTTCCCCAATTAAACGCCCACATTTATGCGATTAATAATCCAATTTCGTTAATTTCTTTTCCTCGCGCGAGGCATAGCAATCTTCATTCCGCCGTAAAACGTTATTTAATTGTGAGCGATATAGCTTTGCGATTAACGGTTAACGGTTATTGTTATCAGGTTCGTTAATATTACCCTAATGAGTAAAATAAGAAAATATCTCGAGCGCTGGAAGCCAATCTTCTCGGTCGCGGAGAAAGCTCGCGGCGAAACGTTTCCACGAGTTCGGAATAAATTATAAACGCATGATTACAAAGCGGAAAATACTGGCGCCGGGGTTACGCGCGCTCTCGTCGACGATGATCCGCCAGCGGCGACATTAACAGGGAGAAATGGTGAGTGACGTGATCGTTGGTACGTGCACGACAAGGTTGACGTTATCGCGCCACCGAATCGGAATGCCTTTCTGCATGATCTATTTAACGCGCCAGTGAGCACGTGCGCTCGTCGGGAGAATCTTCCCCGGCGACGACGGACGGACGGACGGACGGACGGCCGCGCGCGCGCGGAAAACCGCCGTCAACCCGCGGCGCGTCGGAAAATGTCCTGGATACCATTTTCAAGGCGCACGATGAATATTCTTACGCGCGCGCTCTTCCAACCGAGACTGATCTCGACTGCGGAACAAATATCCTCCCGCACAAATGTCGAGAAGGGCGCGACGGCGACGGCGAGGGCGACGACGACGACGACGACGACGACGACGATGACGGCGAGGGTGCGAGACGGCGACGAGAGGGGCGACCGGTGGCTTCATATTGTGCGCGACACGAGGTGCCGACGGATATACACCAACACGTGTACCGTAAATGTAATTACAGCTTAAAGGGAAGTTCCATCCTAAGCGATCCTTCGCGGTCGAAGTGGGTTCTGCATTAATTAGAAGCCAACTTAATTAATACGCGCTTGTATGCCGAGCGTATACCCTGTCCCGGGAATCTTCTCTGCGCGAAGAGGAAGGAAACGCTCCTTCTTGCCAACACACTTTCGGCAACGTACTCGCCGTCGGAGTCTGGGTGTACGTATAAAGCGACTTCGCAATATCGTTGCTTTTTACCGGCGCTCGCGGCACGTCGGGTTTTCATAAAGAATTTGCATTTAGGTAGTCGCGCCGGCGGTAAGCGCGGAAGATTCAAGTGCAGCGTGCTTTTCTCATTACTGGGGAATCTTTGCTTACGAACTCTTCGAGGAAAACGAACAATTCGCAATTACGTGCGTGGCGCGGATTAATAGAACACGAGACCTCCAGATCACTTAAGATGCGAGATGCTGATAAATATATTGGCTGCTATAATTCAATATAATCCATAAAACGCTCGACTCTCGTAACGCGACTGTTATGAATCTAATTCGCGAAACGATCCGGTATAAGCGAAATTAACGATAACGATACTCCTCGTGAGTGATAGTAGTGACAAAACTTTTCCCGTACATTTTTATGTATGCATCGGGCACATTCCGTCCTGTCGTCGTCCCGGTACAAGTGTGCACATTGCGCCGCGGAAAGGTCGGAAAATATTATGCTAGCAACACGAGAGAGTATGAATTATTTAAGCGCGCGGTGGAGGTAGAAGCGGCGGAAACTATACCGAAGGCATTGCATCGTTTTGTAATTTCTGTCAGCGGTCGGAATTTTATGGTTACGATCTCACCGCGCTCGCGCTATGCGCGCTCGCAAATAGGTTGCGCATGTGTGTGATTCCTCCAGATTAAATTATAATTTTAATCGCGCATAGAATTTAACCGCACATTTATACTGCAGCGCGTCATACGGTTTAAAAATTTGCGTCCTCGCAAATATATGTGTACCATTTTGTGTACCCTTGAATTTTTTGGCAATCTATCTCTCTCTCTCTCTCTCTCTCTCTCTCTCTCTCTCTCTTTCTCACTTTTCATACTTATACAATTAATTCATTATGTGTTACAATATTTTTAAGGAACTCTGAAGAAATATTCAAGTCAATATAAACAGAACATTATAACTAATTTAATTAAGAAATATCTCAATTTTTGCGACTTTTATCATGATTATTGTATTTAAATGATTAAATCTACCCCCTTCTTCTTTGTTAATTCGTGTGGAACGAACATGAAAATTTTAGAAAGATTTTGATGATGCATAAATCAAGAGACCTGCAGATCCTATCTGAAACCTGAAAGAACAGTTATCGTGAGAGTGGCATTATCATAGGCGGGTAGGTAACCCACGTTATTTCCGTAAATTATGTCTCGCTGCGGCACTTTGATAGTCTCGATCTAGTGATATATTCCGTCAATTAAGGACGCTCGATAGCCGGAAATTTGTCGACCATACCGGAAAACGGATTTAGATTGAATGGCTTTCCTAACAGGATATTCTATGAACCAAGATATGGAGCAAATCATCTTAAAGTTCTGTCATTGACATTATAAGCTTCCTATTTATACTAATTAAATTAAAAGTTTACATTATCTTCGATATATTCTCGTATCTGTTTGTTTTATTCAAACGGTATAATTATGGACGATTTAAAGAAAATTATTCATCATTTGCAAAATTTTTTACAAAAATTGTTAGAATTTTAGTAAGAGATTTTCAGTAAGAGATTCGATTCGAAATCATATAAAATTTATTATTGTTACTTTAAACCTGTCCAAAACTTGATTTACGAGCTAAATATTTCCATCTCTCTATCGCCTCGTTGAAGGAGACAAAGAGAAAGCAAAAAGGATAGATGTTAGATATCTATCGTCTATCCTTTTTTGTTTTCTCTCTGTCCCGCTCAATGAGACAATGAGATGGAAGTGTTTAGCTCGCGAACAAATTACAGTTACTATTTTGTTTGTTATGTGTGTGCATATGATCTGTATTTTATTCCTGAACCATGTGTTTTATTTAATACGAAGCTTTCACAATTCGATTAACAGGCACATTTGATAATAATTTGATACTGTATTAAACGTGTTGATAACAAATAAATATCCATAGCAATAAATATAAGCACTCATTATAAATGCGTGGATTTGTTTGCTTTTACGTTATGCACCATAATTCATTCGTGGTTTGTTTCAACGAGTTATGATTGTACACACGTTGATAAACGATTAAAATAACTCTACTGTTAGAATTTATAAATATTTATATAAATACGCAAAAGGATTAAAGAGATATTAAAATATCTGAAACGACTAGTCTCTGCAAAATTTGTTGATACAAACAATTGTTAAAAATGAATTGTACGTCGACTATGATATCAAACTTGTTTTTACAAAACTATGTCTCATTTTCATGTAAGTTTTTTACGCTGATTAAAATCCTAGGGCATAATACAGTTCTTTATTAATACATCATTCACTCATCGTATCTACCGCTATCCCAGTTTGTCCATCCTTCATCGTGTAGCTCTCCCTTTTTCCTACGTATTTGTGGTGGCGGCATGCTCATCGAACCATATTTTCATTCCTGTCACAACATAAACCGATTCATTCAAGCACCCTTCCACTTCATCATCCGCATGAGAGTCGTTATAGTCAATTCGTACGACATAGATTACTATATAATGCGTATGATTTTGCGCGTACACGTCTATATCACATAATTTTCAACCATAAAGTACATAATTATATGAAATATTCAATAATTCGAAATACATGATTTATGTTTTTTTTTTTTTTTTTTTTAAATTTAGATGAAATTTAAAAAAGAATGTCCTAAATATATCTTAATCGATTATAAGAGGAAGTCTCGATAAAAATGTTATTTTGTTCTCCAAACACATTTACCTTCGGATATCCTTTTTTGAAAATTTCATTATTTGAAAGTATAATACAGTTATACAATTTTCAAGCGGAACAAATAACGATTTATTAACGTTTCATCGCCGAAGTCATGAAAAAGTATGAGATACTGGGGACGTGAAATTCCCAATTTTGTCTCTCTCGAAACCCAGCCGTAACGCCCAATTCCCGTACCCCTCGCGATCAACCTTTCCAGATGGCGTTCCAAAAATGTAATTACTCTCGTATGCGTGGCTATAGGTTTAATCGGTCGATTTGGATGAAAATTGAAACGACCTGGAAACATTTCCTGAAAAGCTCGATACTGACTCGGGCAATTCTCCATTTCGCACGAATTGAGTTATGATAAAAATCACGTGTAAAAACTCTCGCGGGAAGAGATCGTCATTATTTGTTCGGCTGCAAATGGAATCGGTGACGTTTAATCGTATATCGCCGAAAGTTACAGAAATTTTAACGAAACGCGTGTAGCAATTATCGAACTACGCGAGCAGATGAAAATAGCTTATATTTCAGGCGATCATTTAGCAAATCTCATGATGTTTTTTTTTATAACGATATATTTCACTTCGTTATTTGTGAAAATATCACGAATATAACGTATTAGAATTTCAAACAAATTTTCATTTTGTTTATGAAAATAAAGATTCATTTAAAAAAAAGCTAACTTTCGCGTGTAACACTTTTATTTATTTAACAATGACATATACATCTGAAAAAAATTTATCTTCTTCCTTCCCTGTACATGTAAAATATATTTATATATATACCTCATATACGCGATACATCCAATTGGCATACTTTAATCCTCCTGATATTCGAACAGTTAATAAATTCATCGCGACACTTCGCGGCAGCAACGCTCCCCTTTAAATAAAACGCATGTGCACATTTGCTCCTTTACATTCCGCATACGGCACGTTGCGTACAATATTGCGCGTTTACGTTTAAACCCCCCGTACACTAATGGGAAAACTAGCGTTGTGCGCGACTTTTTACCGTTAGATTAAAATATGCAAATAATCCGGGAGTGACGCGCTCGTAATTCGGTAGCCACCCTCGAGCGAGCGAGCGAGCGTGCGTGCGTGCGGCGCGACGTGTCGCGTCGCGGCGCCAACCCTCGCAACCACTCACGAATCCGCAAGCCGTCCCGCAACCACCCGCTCGCTCGCATCTCACCCCCCCGAGTCCACAAACAGGTCCTCCCTCTCTGGCGCAGAAGCCCCGCATGATGTACGTATTCGCCGTCGCGACACCCGGGGACGCTCGCGGAGATTACGAGGGTGCAACGCGGGGAGTGCGGAATTACATTTTAATTTCATCGGTAGCACGCTCCTATTACGAGTCCCTTCACCGTGCTCGTACGACGTGCGGCATAAACTATCGGCGATTGAAACACCTTCGTAAAACGCCGGAGGGTGGGGGCGTGATAATTTTACACGGTAATTCGCACTACGTGTCAGACTGGAGTATTTTGAACATTAAACAACGTATCGTTATTTATGGTCTTCTCTAATCTAAACAAATAATAACAGCAAAGGATATTTCCGATTTCTCGTTAACAACATTACATATAATAAAATAGATAATTAATAAAAATTGTAATGATTGTATAATTATATTTATAATCCTGCTTGAAACCGTAGGACATAAATATATCATTATTTGTATTCTAAATAATTAAAACGCCGAGTCATTATATGTTGTATATTAATATACAGCGGTTGAAAGTTTATACATAAATATATATGATTTATCCGTATACTGTCATAAATAAATCAGTACACTCGTAATTTCTCAACAGAATATAACACATTTTAATATAACATAATTTTCCACCTCGCAAGATTACATACGTTTAAAATTAAAATGAGAATGTTAGGTGAACCGCTTTGCAGAAGCATGTAACGAATAGACGTAAAACGTGTACACATTGCGTTCGCACCATGACATAAACCGTCGCTAAACCGTGGTACGGACCCAGGTACAGGGTGTACGTGGGCGTACAATAGCCGAAAGCATTTTCCGTACGCGAGTAGACAGTGTGCGAGAACGATCTATATACCGCATATGCGTTTTTGCTCATATGGCGGTGCATACGCGTACCATTTCTACTTGCACGTGAATACGATCCGCCGTGCTGTGTCCTCTTTAGTAGCGTAACTCTCTCCCTTCCCCCCCCTCCCTCCCTCCCCCCCTCCTCCCTCCCTCTCTCTTGCCACTCCTTTCTCTCCCTCTCTCGTCTACTATAACGAATAACGTTGTAATTTCTACAACGTGCACCTGTTGTAATCTAGCGCCGAGGATTTTCAACGTGTGCGACGCGATTCATTCGCGCGAGAAGCGGCCTTTATTAAGTTTTTGTCATTGTAAATTCTTTCAATAAAAAAAACGTCGGACGTAGGAAGGCGCGA
The DNA here is from genome assembly GCF_055798465.1 of Pogonomyrmex barbatus. NCBI lineage: Eukaryota > Metazoa > Arthropoda > Insecta > Hymenoptera > Formicidae > Pogonomyrmex > Pogonomyrmex barbatus. Next base: position 22,255,095 of record NW_028297116.1, read on the forward strand.
AAATCATCCTAACGCTCGCTTTACGCGCGATGAGATCTCGCGTTGTAACTATCGTAACTATCGCTGGATACGTAACGCGCGCGCCATGTGTTTTCTCTCTCTCTCTCTCTCTCTCTCTCTCTCTCTCTCCCTTCTCTTTCTCTCTCTTTTTACATTCCCGCAAACGCGACCGACTGAACATTCCCTTCGCATCATAATGCGTGTCGTAAAAGTTTTACAATACCACCCGTCGTGACTCCCGAGAGAAAATTCCGCAGTGTTACGCGATCCGTTCGAGCGCTTGCTTGATTTCAGGCCAGAGAGCACATCGGACGTCGTCTCCGTAGGTCTACGGAAATTTGTTTGGCAGCAAAGGTCGTAAAAGAAAACGCGTTTGTCGTAGTCGGGGAAAATTTTTGGCGGGTAATAATACTTCGGTCCAAGACACGCAGTATACATAAAACCCAAGTATAAAAAGCGCAATACAGAGTTACGTTTGTTTATTGTTCGTACGTTTCTCCCTTTTCTAAAGTACGGGAAGAAACTTTTTATCCCACGGAACGGTTTCGCTACGCGAAACGGCGCGAAAAGTTGCGCGTCTAATCTTGACACGTCGAAACTTCCCTCGCGGCGTTCGTCGCGAGTAAGGAATTTCTCAAATTTTCATCACGTACCGAGGCGCGCTCATTTAAAGGGGGCGATAAAGTTGGTTCCGCGGCATCTCCACGTACAATATCCGGCTCTGAGCGTAGTCGCGCGCGACTCAGCCCGGTTAAATTATCATCCCGGCAAGGAGCAGAGGATACAGGAGTCATTGCCGCAATCCAAACATTTCTGAAAGCTTCGCATTTGGAACGTCTCCAGCTTGATCGGTTGCTCGACGGAGCGGATAATGCATGAATGCGGGCAAACGGAGAGACAAAAAGGAAAGTCAAATATTTACTGATCTGATGATATAACTAAGAAATAAGCGCCAGTTGAGTAAGCTTTCCGCATTAATCGCCACGTGTGATGTTATCCATGGTATGATAACCAGTCAAGAGAGAGAGAGAGAGAGAGAGAGAGAGAGAGAGAGAGAGAGAGAGAGAGAGAGAAAGACTACGCAGGATTGTTCCGCAAAGTTTCCGCAAGGCCCCCCCTCCCTTCGCCCGAGAGTTTCATTGGTATTTCGCTACATCAGAGGGTTCATACCCGGCCGTGTTCGCAGGCCGTATTTTCGCCGTCCCGCTCGCACTTCCCGTTACCTCGTGTCCCTTTTTCCCTCTCTCATTTCCCGGTTGGCTGCTACTGTCGGGTTTCCAGCCCTTCTCTCATTAAATCATTTGTTCTCCGACGCCGACGCCGCGCCGTCGCGCTCGCCATTCCCGTCGGCGGCGCGGCGCAAAATATCTGGGCGAATATTTCGAGAATAAACGTCGACTCTCGTCTTTTCTTCTTGCGCGAAGCTCACGTCCACGTCAAATTCATATCAAGGCGGTGTAAGCATAATTCATTATGACTTTCGCGCCACGCATCGTCCGATTTATTCCCGTGGAATATTTCTGAATGAATAATGTATGCGTATCCACTAGCGCAAGCCTGTGATATGCTGTATGTCAAGGAGCAATTTTCCATATCCTGTTAACTTCGTCGTGATATTTGGCGATAATCAAGCTGCGCGATATTTAAAAATTCGTTCTTCTGTTATATTCACTATAACTCAGGTATAATTCACAGGCATATTAATATTTCGGCTATTCAAAAATATAAAAATTAAAAAAAAAAAAGATTGAACAGATCGAACAGAAGAGTCTCAACACAAATAGATGTAAATTATCGTTCATTATTTGTTGTCAAATCACCATGACAATTAAATAATAAATTATATATTTACATCATAATTATATTATATCATATTTATATATAAATTAATTAAAATTGCCCAAATTATTTATAACTTAATTATTTATATTATATATAGTGTAGTTATTTATATATAATTCAAGGTTAATTTTTGGGCAAATTGCGCAACGACATACAAATATTTGCTATTAACATAAAAAAATTTAATATTTTACACGAAGTGCTAGTTTCAATATTTAATATTTTACGCGAAGTACAAGCGAAAACAGCAGGTTTGTAAACAGTCAGTTATTTCGCATAATACGCAGGTACATTTGCGCATTTACTTGTTTTCGCATGTAATCATTTTTTATTTCACAATACCACGACGGGGGGTGAGCACCCTCAATTGACGACGCTCGTACGCATCGCCCGTTCGGATTATGATGACCCATCTACTACGGTCAGCTCGTTCGATTTCGATTTATGGGTAACCGATAACCGGATTCGTTCACCCCCATCGTCCTTCCTCGTGCAATTCTTTCGGCGACCATGTCAGTCCTCCTCCATGTGTGTTTTTTACGAGGCTGCGCGATAACATCGTGGAGCTACGTCAACAAATTTTTCTAAAGCATTGTTCTCGTCGCTGGGAAAGTTGGACGTAACTGATCTTGCGACGCCCTCGATATTTTTTATGAAAGCCGACCACCTCGCGTGTGTAATTAATTTGTGTTTAATTTCATCAAACCAATCAAAACAAGACTATTACGCACAAAAGACATTACTAATTGAACTCCAAATTTCAATCATAATTATTCTATTTTGCCTCGAATTAATGGAATAGTAATTTATTAGTAAAACGTAACGACATAATAAGTCGATGTTCAGTTTGATAAAAGAAAAAAATTTATCGGAGATTTTCTGCAGAAAAAAACTTTTCTGAGAAAAAAAAAGACAACAAAAGAAAGACATATTTAACTGATTTTATTATTGATGCTTCACAATATGAATCGGCGTGATATTTAAATAGATAAACAATCACCACCACCCCCCCCCTTCCCATGGCTGTATCAAAAAGAAATATCGATGTGTCAAGCGATAGACAAAATGTCAACCCTCCCGAAACCATACGCTCGCCCGTTTAGAAAGGTAGGACCGACCTTCGCGCGCCGTTTTGTTGCAACTCTGATATAAAAGGGAGCATCCGATGGGAAATGCCGATGTCGAACGTCGGTGTGAATACGTCGATGAATGTGGCGAGCGGGAATGAGCGGAATATAGGCAGGCAAGCGAGAAGTATCAGCGCTATTGCACTAACGCTTTAAAGCGCGGATTATCCTCCGGCTTAAATTCCCCCTCATCCCTCCTTCGGTCTCGCCGACGTCAGCGAGATGGCCGGTGTAGTCGTCGTTGCATTCGTTTCTCCTCGCGGTTGCCACTGGAGACTCGAGCGTTCCTCCTCTTTTTTTTCTTTTTTCCCCTTTTCTCTTCTTTTTTTCATTGCCGTAAAACGACGCGCGCGAGAGCTGCCGCGAGATTACAGCGGACAACGGACGGCGTTTTGCGCTAATGTTATTAAAAAGCGAGTCCCGAGTGGAAATCCCGAGGCTCGTAGACATCGCGTCACGTTGCATTCTGTGGCTGTTGGAATTCTTGTCCGATTGTGAGATCGGACTCGATATTTTGTTATCGAACAGGCGCGAACGAGTATTGGCGTTACATCGAAGAGGCAAATTGATCGCCAATTGAGCGAATCGTAAAAGAATCCGCCAAGTTTCGTGACAGGCGGAAGAGAGAGTGGAAAACTGAATGACGCGTGAGGTGCCTCAACTCACTTGATTTTTAATTAATGGTTAATTGCTCGATGCCCGACACACGGGGGGGATTAATTCTGTATTTAAACGCGCGCCAAACTGTTGAGCACGCAACCCCGTAGTTCCGCGCGCGTTCCCCGCCAGGACGTGAAGCTCTTTTTTTTCTCTCTCTTTTTTTTCTCTCTCTTTTTTTTTTTTTTTTTTTTTTTATCAAACGACTGCCGACCAGCAGTCATTACGACATCCTTTAAAAGGCTTATAACGTATATCGCGGTGCGACGCGGCGTTGCGTCAGGTCGCGCAGAAACGCGCGAGGGACGGGGAGGGGGGGGGAGAGGGGAGAGCGAAACGACGAAAGCGAAAATATCGCGCCGCTCTCTCTCGCCACCACTCGCGGCCCTCGAAAAGAGTCCCTTCGTTATGGCCGACCGTATTTCACGTCGTTAACGAGCGCCGCCGCGTTTTGTCGGCGATAAACTCGCGACAGCCACGACAGATACGAGGATGAATGCCCCGCTCCACGCGGATTGATGAGGGGACATCAAGCGCCGGTCAACGATTACCATATTCTGAGCGACGACGTCCGCTCGTCGAAAATCGCGAGGAAAAAAAGTCTCGGTCGCTCCTGCGGGCAGTGTTGACTGCCGACGGACGGACGGGGACGATTGAAGAAGGAAACGTTTAAAATATCGTTTGTAAACGCCTGTGCTCGTATCACCATTACACTCACGACAGAGAAAAATAATGTTCTTGGTTCGAGAAGATTATACATTGCATTGGATTAAACAAATAAAACAATTGGTCCTGCTACTTTCCCGTTATAATGATTTTATAAGCGTAAAATAATAATGAACAGGACGTCAAGATAAATGGAACGAGATAAAGATAACACGCTTTAAATGAAGCATTTACATTTTCTATCTCGCGATTACGTAACAGCTTTTAAAATAAATAAAGTATTGAAATTAAAAAATCTTCGGATCCTTAGATCTCTCTTGGATCTTAAAAAAAAAAATTATTCGAATATTTTAAACTTAGTACTTTATCATAAACTAAGATTATCACGTTACATCATGATACAACATGATTCAACAGCCATATGCACAAATGTCGTCCGATTCCATTAGGAATACTTAACGTGATTAATAATGTTGTCTCATAAAGTAAAAGAGCGCACACATAAATCATAGCGTTATATAGAGATGAATATAATTCATTCTACGTGGACACATTTAATACAGCTTGTTCTTGCGGAAGACATCGTACTAGGCAATATGGTCGTGCGACCTAATATCGATGAGAATTATCACGCGACGATCCGTCCGGATAATTTGAATAATGAGCGTTTTCCAAATTGATGATTCCATCTTGTTTTTCTCAGGAAGGAACATCGCTGCATTAAAAATGCTCAGGAACTGCGAGACCTTTCCTTCCGGAGCATTATAATACAAAGAACGTCGAGAGACCAAATAGTTGAACTGTCGATATCTTTCTTAATTAGACTTCTTCGTGCACCAGACTGCTCCAAGTTTTCCCTACTAAATAAAAAGTCATGCTCGATTTATGCTGTGCCATCCCCTGGAGAATACCTACTACTAAAGTAGCAGTAGGTTTTTTTTCTACTTTTCCCGTTTGCATGGAAAATAAACTCAATAAAAAATTATTTTTTTCACTTTTAGTTTCAACTCTGTTTAAAAATAATGTTATTACATACCCACGACGTAATACAATAAAAAAACTTATGTATGCATCTTTATGTACTCAAATCATGCACTATTAAATATAATAAAATACTATAAAACATAAATATAAAATACTATAATATGTAAAATACTATAAAACACAGTTTATGCTGAAGTCATTACGCATTATATGTAGATAGTTGCTCTGACCCCTAACATTTAAATTCGTGGAACGATAAAGTTGGTTGAATAAAGTTCGCACGGAAATGTAGCTCGGAGAGAAGTTTCAGCAATTTGGATAACATTGAGAAGTTAGGAAGGATCGGTGAAGACGTGGCAACCGAATCGGTACATCAGAAGTGCTTTCCAATTAGCACCGAGTTTCCCTAGTTTAGAAGATTTTACGAAATCTATCAGAAATCAGTGAAGACACGACACTTTCCTCGTTCCTTCGACACCTTCCGTTGCCTGTATATTGTTTATGCGAATCGGCTATTGTTGAAAACACGAATTACACGAAAGTTAGTATGTATCTTTGCTTATATTTGTATTTTTCGCCTTTCACCGTTGAAAATATTTTTTTCTGACTCGAATCGTTAATAAATAACATAATAAACGGCAAACGCAATCATCAAGTTTACTATGATGGAAGTAGCTCGAAGCGTACGCTAAGAAGATTGGAGAACTTCCCGAGAACCTGTCAATATCTAAGACACTTTTAAAGCGGTTTACGTTAAAATAATAAATACGTGGGAAATATTAATATTGACTTTCTAACGTTCGCTCAAATTATCGCATCGCGACAAACATTTATTTTAAAGAAATATATATATATATAATAATTAATCCTATTAAAGTCTCTCAGATTCGAAATATAAATATAAAGTGAACTGAACTGTGAAGTGAACTGATTTAATTTTCTTTGCAGATATATAAAAATAAAAACAACTCACTCGATCATTATTTGCAAGCGTCACTGATGGAAAAAAAAAAAATAACAGTTACAAAATTATATTATGTAAATTACATAATAGTACTGAGAAATAAAATAAAGAATTTAATTCCCAATTTCACTCTAATTGCAAATGCAAGTGCACAAAAATATCTGTTTAACGTTTTGCCACGAATTCGGTGATTCCACTGCGGCATCCTAACGAAGCTTTCGGAAGAGATTTTGTCCCAAAAGGGATGGTCGGGTATTATCTCGCATAGCCCTCGCTTATTCCCGAAGGTAACCTTCGAGACTTTCCTGCATTAACTCGTTTCAGCGACGCAAACAATTCCGAGCTGGTCGTTAAGGATCCGTTCCTACTGGCCACTTGAGAAGCGAGCGCTTTCGCTCATTGGCCACCTTAGTTCCAGACTTGTGTCGCTGATAGTTTAATTAAAAACCGTGAACTTTCGCGATACACCCGTGAACTTGCGGCGAACAAGAGTACAAATTTAATAAATGTCGGGCATTACATTGACCATTCACAAAATTGAAATAATACACTTCGGAGTAACATCAGTTTCCCGCGGATTTTAATCGCAAACTGTTAGGATAAATAGTCGTCATCGTTTACAATTTCTTTGTGTTAAGAATAATGTACTTGTCATTGTTAAAATAAATATCAAATCTCAGAGTAAGTAATGACATTTTCGACTACCTCCAGCTTATTAAATCATTCGCTTTATGATCACGTAAACAACGTGGCAAACTCATTACGAACTTTTTAATTGCTTTTCATTGTCAGAACGCCTCGGTCTCGGATGGAACGAGCGTCGCCGTTGATTTCAAACACGGAGGGGGCTAAGTTAGCTCCAAGGTACAATTTTGCGGATTTATGTAACTTGGTGGGATTCAATTGCAAACGCGTTACATACGCTTTAGCAGGGAGCTTAGACGAGGTTAAATGGGACGCTTAACGCACGGCATCAGAAACGTAATGGCGTGTGTAGTAATAGTAGAAACGGATTTTGGCGACGACCACGATGATATATTCGTTTCATTAGCCGAGCTTAGTGTCCCGGAGTACCCTACCATTCGCAATCCTTCCGTCGAAGAAGATCTGCCTGTATTTACGGTACCCAATCCTCCGCGAGCGGTACATTCCGGAAGAAATTTATCGATCGCGCCTACCTCTATCGATTACATTTCACGAAGAAAAAAAGAACCTTGAGAATTATCGCTTCGCAATTTGCATTTTACAGATAATTGAAAGCGATCTCTCTCGATCTCGAAGAATCCTTTTATTCTCAAAAACGTACGGTACTGCGAAAAGAGTTTTACGTGGAGATGCGCGCCAAATGCGAACAGATTGAAGGATTAGAAGTGTGCACACCCATCCCGGTGGCCCTCGTCGCGATTAGAGAATGCGATCAGTTACGCTTAATTACAGAAATTACGTTACAGGATTTCGTGCGAGCACCAGGAAACCATCACGAACACGTGATCGCGAAGTATGCAAATGCGCAGGTTTCTTGCGCGATCTTGAATCGCAAGGGAGTTGCATGCCGATGTCGAAGCAATTATCGGACAATAGAGTGAAAGATTTAGCTCGCCAGTTTCGAAATAAGATAACGGGAATTGAACGTAAGTTAAGCGAGTGCGGATTCGCGTTACTAAGAGGGTACAATAGCCATTTAACATTCCTCCCTTTGGAGATTCACGACGATTAATTATTCGAATTCGTATTAAGACGCGTATCTCATTCGTCTGTCTATCTTTACTTTATCTATAGCGTCTTCCGAAATTGTTCGCAAATTAAAAGCTTGGATGGCTTTAGCGTAAAGTTCTACTCGATAATCGCCAATGTGACAATCGTCGCTAACTTTATCAAAATAAAATGTCTCGAAAAATTCGGAAAAATTCTTGTTTTAAATTCAAGTAAAAAATTGAAAATATTCTGTGCAATATATGCAAATTTTATTATTATTTTTAGCTCTCTGTTTTACGATTATATACTTCTTTACTTACGTTTGTCAACACATCGTAAAAATTTAAAATCGCATCTCTATAATAAAATTTAGTGTCATATTATTTCGACACACTACTCGGATTTGGACGAACCGTATTTATTTACAGCCAACATTAATCTGCATGAACAATCGCGGCGTGATTTGTAAAGAAGTCCTATCCCGGCGCCACTCCCGAGGCTCGAGGATCGGCAGTAAGTTGTCTCCACCCTTTGTCGTGTTATCCGGAAACTACGGACTCGCGCGGATTATCCGAAGAAGGTTCTCTCGTCCCTCAGGTTGGATGGGGTCGACCGCAGGTTTACGTCAGATTGAGACGAGCCGGACGAGCGCCGAAGGAACGTCTACGGGACGGGTGAGGGGACGGGAGCGGAAAAGCCGCGGAAACGACGACGCGGAAGTGGAAAAGCTTCATGGGAGAAGGGATAGGGCAAGAACAGGCAAGCGGAAGACAAATAAAGTGAAGTGACGGGGTTTGATACGATATGGAGGGAGAGAAAAGGGAGAAGAGGGAAAGAAGAGGGATCGGATGAGAGGAAGCGGGACTGTGCGAGCATTAGGGAAATTGAAACGGTTTTCTTTATCTTTCAAAGTCCTGGCTAGAGATAAGGGCTCGCGACGGAGAGAGCACACGTCTCGCCTTCGACGACGGTCAACGATCTCTCTTTTTTTTTTTATACGTTCTTCTATCCGATAGATACCTCCCGCACATCGACTTCTCATAGAGAATAAAAACGGCGTCGTTTTCCTACTTTCAATCGTAAAAAACTCGACGCGCTTAGCAGCACCGAGCGCCGAGATGAAAGCGCGAGAGTATGAAAACGCGAGAGGGGCGTAAGTGAATTAATAACTTGATAGGTTATTAGTATACCGTAGAATTTTCACGGGGATAACGATAAATATCAGCGCGATATTGACGCTTCTGGCCATTATAGTTATTAATTAAACGGCGGTATAATTCACATTAACATTATATCATTACGTACCGAAGTGTTCGGTTCACATTGGAATTGTAATCTAATTGTGTGTATTGTAACTGCAGCGTATCAAATGTCAATATTAAATTGCATTCCTCAGACAATTACACATTAATTTTCCGGTATTATCCCTAATTAACGCGCGTTTTGAAAATTGTATTTTTCTCGGTGTAGAAGGATTCGGAGCTATGAAGCTCGAGTACTTATCGTATAATTTATTTTAATAACAATCGCTTCTCCGGTTTCACAAAAATGTGAGTTCGGCTATCGCAATAATTAAATTCCCCTTCGTCGATATGTATTTTTATCAGTCGAAATACCTCGACAGAGCTATCCTCGTTCAAACGAAAATTTTATTACGCGTCACTCGCGCAAAAAACCCAAGATACCACCGCTGGACCTCCTCCCCTGCCGTTTTCAGGAACATGGTGTTCGGCACAGCGAATCATGGGGAATTTACTCGCGAGCCGCGAATATGGCCGCGCGCACTACACACACACACACACACACACACACACACACACACACACACACACACACACACACACACACACACACGTGCGCGCGCGCGCGCGCGCCCGCACGCACGCACGCACATATTCGGGCTTGCAATCTCACGCGCACATACGAATATATGGCCTCTATCTCGGTATTTACGATACCGCCGGAGCACGCACGTGCGTATGATGTACGGACCTCGGTAAATCTCGCAACAGCCAGCAGCGCGCACCCCCACGGTCCCTGGCCCTGGGGCCGAAGGGTCGGGGCGGGGGTGCCACGGCGACGAGGGCGTCACGTTGGACCTACCTACATACCCCGCTTTTGGTATTCATGCTGACAGGTCGCCTTTATTGACTGTGGATAAACCGCGCGAGAGCGACTGCCGTCCGGATGGTCGATGCGATGTCTCGACGGGCGCGCATACACGTGTGCGAAATACGCACGCGAGCGCGGGGGGGTACGTACGGCGGCGGATGAGGAGAGGGGAGGAGAAGAGAGGAGAAGAGCACAGAAGAGGAGAGAAGAGCATCATCGACGGTAGGCAGAAGCCGCAGTGGCCGCATTCGTATGCCGGCGGCACGTTTCGCAAATACGTGAAGGGCTTTGGTTTTCCGCCGCGAGAATCAAACGACGCTGTCGTATTCCAAGCTCGCCGGAACGGCCACCGCTTTCCTCATCCGTCCCTCCTCCTCCCTCCCCCCCTCCCCCCGCGGGCCCGCTGCTTTCCTATAATTCGATCTTTAGTATAGACACTCGGTCGTGAATCATTACTAACCCGCGCTCTGCTGCAATGCAGTAAAAAGATGTTCCTCTACAAGAGCTACATCTTGTAACGCTCAATATTTCAATTTATCTTAATGAAATTCACCTTGCGTGTGATTATAATTTAATTATTCAAGTGAAAACGTAACGGTTTTATTAATTTTAATTTATTTTTCCGTTCACAGTTTGTTCGGTATTATTTGAAAAATTTCTTTCACTCGTTCCGAATGGTACAATAAAAGCAATGTCATAAAAGTTTATTTACCTTGCAATAAATCGCGATAAATTGTAAGTGAAAATTGCGCGCCGCAATTCTGTGTATATACAGGCAATTAGATTTCTCAATATTTGTCATAGTTCAAAGATCAAATTTGTACATGATTGGAAAGCACATTTGCGCATTGAACATTGTGAAATGTGAAGAATATATTTTGCAGTAAAAGCAAGGTTATTCATACGAAACGTGGGACACGCTTTCGTTTTATGCCCTTATTTTAAACTACACGATTTTGCTTCTATCTTCTGCTAAAAGCATTTGCTTTCACGTGTGCTACTTTTTAACCTATGCCTGGACCGCAGAGATGGTTATCCAAAATTGTAACTAAAAAATATTTACCCTTTCTCAAATTAACAAAGGTACGCCGTGAAATTATGATATAATTGCGCAAAGCATATTTATCATGCGGTTTTGTGCTCCATTTTCCCACAAACGAACCAAAATTGTTTCGCATCGCTCTGGAAGGTAACGCGTTTCCACGCCAACACCCGCCGCGCTACGCAGCTCATAGATTTCGCCTAAAGCGTAAGTTTCCGCTTTAAGCTCATTCTCAGCGGTCCTTGTGTGTAACCTGTGCCGCTTCGGGGCCACTCGATGTGTTGCGGCTTTGATATTACAGCTCAGCCCGAATCTACCAGCCCCCTTGCCTGGTCGTTGACCCATCGGCGTTTTCCGTGTCTCCGCGTTATTCCACACCGCCCGTTTCCATCGGCATCGAGTATCGGATCATTGTATACAATGAAATTTTGGGCATGGAAATGTCAGTGCTCGGCTCATATCAAGCAACGAATCGTTATTACTCGCAATTTTACCTTTACGAAAGCATGAAAAACGCAACTGGAGAATTGATATAAATTGGATAAACGGTCGCGGATCGGATAGAGAGAGAGAGAGAGAGAGAGAGAGAGAGAGAGAGAGAGACTCTTTTGCGTTGCGGCTTGAAAAATGCGCGCATTATCCTTCTGACGAAATGCACCACGTGGGTGTATAAAACTGCGTATGTACGACACGTCACGGGCGAGCGATTCTCGGCGTTAACGTAAATATTAACGTTAAACATTTAAGCGCCGTTCCGTCCCGTCGCTGTAATAACGCGTGCATAAATTACAGCGCGGGATTTAATACAGAAAGCGGATTAAGCAATTAAGGCAAGAGGGTACGCCGCGTATAGCAATTTTTGCGAGGAAATCGCGCGTCGAGCGGCTTGATATAAATATTTATGTGTTTGTACCTCTTCTTCCGCGCAGTGCGACCGGCTTTGTGCATAAATATTCATGCGCATAATATGGGTCCCGATGTGCAGTTTGGCCGGTATTTTAGTTTCCTGAGCAAGGCAGACTAAAGGACGTCTCTAACTGACAGCTCTTACATCCGCAAAATTAATTACCGCTGTAACATGCGTGAATTTCACGCCGTTGCCCGCGAAAAAGACGTTATTAAATCTGCGCGCGCGCGTGCGCGCGCGCGCGCGCGTGTGTGTGTGTGTATGTGTGCATGTGCAAAAATTATATTCACGTGCTTCGTAAAGCCAGATGCACGCGACTATCTGTTGGCGCATTAGTGTCGGTCCACAATAGGTGATTTAAGCTTTAAGAAGTAAGAAATTGACCAATCATAGTCGATTATTCTTTTCATATTCGATTATAATTGGTCAATTTCTTACTTCTTAAAGGTTAAATCATCTATTGTGGACCGACACTTACGCGTTTTTCCTCTGAAAATTTTTCCTTAATAAACTCCAAGCGCGATTATGCCCTTTTCATTCCGCAAATATCTACTTTACACCTCGCAAATGTAAATCGCGTATAATTTTCTCAATACGTATATGTGTACATAATACACGCTCTACCAGGCACAGTTTTCCCACCCACATAATTAAGTAAAATACCATGATTTTCGGCCGAAATAACATTTTAATGAGGCATTTACTCCGCGGCGGTTCTCGCTTTGCATTTCCAGTCGGTGCATAATTACGACGAGCTCTGCACGAACTATTGACGAATATCCCAATCCTGTAACAAGATTAAAGCTAATTGTCAGCGTGGTAGTGCTTTTATATAACGGATACGTTTTCACCGTGGATACACAGCGGACACGAATCGCGCGCGCCGCTTGCACATGCATTATTTATAGTGGACCGGAAAATAGTCACACTAAAGTGCTCTACGAGTAAATTCACATCGTGAATAATATGTACACATGTACGTAAAGCGCAAATCTGATTGGTATTTAAATCGAAATTATAATCAAATTAATGTGAAGAGATCTTTTTTTTTCTTTCAGTATCGAAACGCGCGTGATCGCCGATTAGATTCTGCAGAGTTTTGTGCAAAGCAGAATTCTAAAACTTAGAAATAGACAAATTAATCCCCGTATTACCGATTAATTCATGTAAATTATTGTTAATGCAAATAACAAAAAATGAGATAAATTGATACAGTATAAAAAGTCATTGTCCGATACATTGTTCGGCTGAGTAACTGTAATATCAAAGAGTAACGTAATATCCAATATAACGTAATATCCAATATAACTCATCGATAAAGCTGAACGTCGGATCAACACAATGTCATTTATCCAAGTGATTATATATTTCTATAATTGAAACAAGTTTATTAGATCGAGTAATATCGAACAGAAAGCATATTCGCGCGTTTCTCCACGTTTCACTCGGCAACGGCGAGCGATTATCCAATTTTTCTGATCGATCATCGGCCGTTAAACAGCGCGCGCTCCGAATGGAGCCATTTGACCGGTGCACGGTCCGAAATCATCTAATTTTATATTATAATTGCGAGCCGAGCTGACGCTAACGCCCGGCCCGACTGTGACGGACGGCCGTTTGAAATAATTAGGCCCCAATTACGTCGTATCGTATTCTCTAATTGAGCCCGCCTGCACGTGTCGCGCACGAACGTGCGAAATGCCAACGTGCAATGTGCCCGGTTGTTGCACGGTAGCGGTGCCGGCGGTTAGCGCGTTAAGTGGCTGCAATGAAATGTAAAATATGCTTGTTAACACGATAGCTCCCCTCCGGGGACTTAAAAACGGGACGGCGTGCGCGCGCGCGCGCGCGCGCGAAAAAGAGAAACGAGAGTTTGTAGCGCCCTTGCGGCGGAGGAGGAGACAAGGGGAGGACCTGCGAAAAGGGCGGCTGCCGTCGGTGAAAAGGCAGAACGGAAAGTATCCAGGGAGAGAGAGAGAGAGAGAGAGAGAGAGAGAGAGAGAGAGAGAGAGAGAGAGAGAGAGACAGACTCTACCACTTTTATTAGAAGACCCGTTTACTTTTTCCCCCCGTCCTCCCCTTGTGTCTACATACGTACTTCTGTGCAGATAGCGGCTAAGTCGCGTCTCTACTCTCTTCTTCCCCTTCTTTCTCTCTTTCTCTCTATCATGTCGAAACGTTTTTATCGCGAAATTCAAGAGCCCTGGTATGTGTGTACGACTACCATTTGCGCATATATACGTACGTACAAACGGGCGTTTTGGCGGTATCAAACGTGGTCGCAACCTTCCTGTAATTGGATGCAGAAAGTTTCACGACTGGAATACATTTTAAAGGCTAATTAATTTCTTGGAATATTACGTCGTTATTATTACGACAGTCTAGAAACATCGGGTTTTACTCGGATAAATTAGTATTTCTTCGTTTCCATTATAATTACTCTGAATTATGCATCTTCGGCGAGTAAAAATTATTTAATCTCTGTTTCGCAAAAGTCAAGTACAAAAGGAGTTAATTTAATCTTTAGTTACTATGTAACTGAATCCCCTACTAGCTCATGAATATTTGTGATTACAGCATGTTTGACCATGCATAAATCATACCCGTTATTTAAATATTAAATCATTCTACCTATATAATAAATCAATATATTAATGATTAAAAATAAATATATTAAATTATTCCGTAATCAAATTTTACTCAAATTATTTATTTTTCTCGATTGACGAGATTTTCTTATCGAAGACGGCAAGATTTTTACAATAAAAAAAAAATACCAATATCAATTTAAAAATTACAAACGCCATAAGAACCACGCATATCGAACGTCGTATCGCAAAGAATTTTAACGCGAATAAAAATTAAATCTACGATCGAAGATGCATGGAACCAACATATCCGATCATTCTTAGATACTCCGACGTGCAACAAGCACGTTCTCACGTATCAAACTTCTCATGAACATTTTCGTGTACAACAGTTCTCGTGTACGACACACATCGTGTTACCACACCGTGCGTACAAGTATGCGAACGCTCGTCGACGAAAGTGCGCCGGTAATGTTCGGTGCTAATTGCCGCGCGCGATGTGAAATATGACCGGTCGTATCTCCCGTACGGCAGGCCCGTTTTACATGCAATTACGATTTGTATCGGAGCGTAATTTTCCCTCCGGGGCGGAACGAAAGATCGGCGCGACGGTTTGTCCGCTTCTCCGTTTGTCCCCTTCTTTCTTTCCCCGGTTTCTCTCGCCGCTCTGCCACCTCGGCAGTCTGCGCACGACATGCCCGCAGGAGTTACGCACAGAACGAAATGAAGGTCCTCGACAAATTCGATTCCTCCGCCCGTGAAAGCGCGCTCTCATTCTCCCCCTTGCTTTCTCTTCCCTCCCTCTCTCGTCCTTTTGTCCTTTCGCGCCTTTCCCGATCTCGCGCACGGCCCTTGATCTCCCACACACACACACACACACACACACACACACACACACACACACACACACACACACACACACACACACACACACACACACACACACACACACACACACACACACACACACACACACACACACACACACACACACACACACACACACACACACACACACACACACACACACACACACACACACACACACACACACACACACACGTCTACCATCTTTTCCCGCTTCGCGCGCGCACGCACGTAATTCGCAACCGCGTCGCCTGCATCCTATTTCGCGGTAATTGGCGGCTACCTTTGTCTCCGAGAATTCGGCGCCGAAATACGCCAAATCGGAAGAACGATGCGAATCCGATGGCGCTTCCGCTCGGCGGGGGCTTATATCCCGTTAGGGATTGCGCGGCTATCGAGGATCGATTCGACGGTACGGACGCGTTAAAAGCGATTTGCGCGAAAAGTCTGCACTAGTACATCGACATGTTAAAGGTTCCACGCCTCAGAAACACATCGTTCCTATATATCGCTCTTACACGAATGGAACTTACCGAACTCTCTTTGAAACGTGTCTCGAAAACTGCAACTCTTTGAAAGCAAGAGTACTTAGGGATTGCGCGGCTATCGAGGATCGATTCGACGGTACGGACGCGTTAAAAGCGATTTGCGCGAAAAGTCTGCACTAGTACATCGACATGTTAAAGGTTCCACGCCTCAGAAACACATCGTTCCTATATATCGCTCTTACACGAATGGAACTTACCGAACTCTCTTTGAAACGTGTCTCGAAAACTGCAACTCTTTGAAAGCAAGAGTACGGGGGAGGGGGGGGGGAGGGGAGAGTAGTATTCTCCAGTATTCTCCATTAATTATAGCTGAAATTCTGAGAAACGGAGTGTTAACTTGATAGAAGTCAATAAAGCGGCGAAAGATAATATCCTCTCTCGTGTTGCATTCGAGACTTCTCCCTCACCTCTTCGATACGAAAATATCTAGCGGAAAGGAAAATAGGATCGACCAGTTAAGTACGTCCGCGAGAATGCAAGTAGAATCGATTGATTGTTTACGCTACTAGTTTTGAAAGAGGATCAGGTAGACGCCTAACCAGACTTTCGTCCCGCATTATCTTTAACGAGTTACCGGAAAGTTTCTGTAAGAGAACCCCTGGGAACTCAAGTGTGGCGAGAGGGGAAGGAAGAAGAGGTGACTGTCGGGAGCGACGGGAGCAGGGGAGGTGGGGGAGGCTAAGGAACGGCGAGGAGCTTCCTGCAAAGAATATAAACAATGCGTTTTAATTAGAGCCCCTCGCCCCGATGAATGCACAATTGTTGGCCCCGGGGGGCTTTACACTACGCCCTGACGCCATCCTCCATGTTTCCATCTCTGCTTCCGGTAGGTAACGCTGCGTGCCGTGTATATCAGATGCCCCTGACGTGGATAAAACTAATTTCTCCCTTCGCCTCGAAGGGGATGCGGTTCATTTTTGCTGCATACTAATAGCGCGGCTGCGTATTACGGCAGTATGCAATCTCTATTCACTGGACGTTCAAGTAAAGTCACATAAATTGTAATATATTATAAGAAAAGAAAATTGTCTATGACATACTGTGTATGACATACTGTGTAATAAAAATTCTAAATGGCCGAATAATAATTATTATTTATACTAGCTATACAAGATGATTTATCTTGTCACTTAAATTATTGTAATTTATTAGTATCTTTTTCGGAATAATTTTAAACGTAACCTTGAATCTTAAAGTTTTATCGTTTCTACTTCGCTATCTTTCCACTACTTGAACCTTAAAGTTCTACTTCATATTATAATTAAAATTAGTTAATTAGCCAACTTTTAACAGATCCCCTCCGTTACTTAAAATTTTGTGCTATATATTTATATTTTTTTTATACGTATTTTGGCGTTCTCTTGGCGTTTCTCTATCAGAGGGTGAGAATGCGCGGCGCAACGAAATTCCGCAACAATCGACGGTAAACGTGCCTTTTACTCGACACGTGACAATAATTCCGCCCGGGAGAATCGTGGGTTTGTGTCCTTGTGTCGCCTTGAAGCGAGCACATGTATGCGTGCGTGAGCACCCGAAAGTCCTAGAGCTGTACGATACACGTGATCAGCTTGCATAACGCAGCGCCTATTGTAATGCGCAATGACAACATCGTGTGTTAGCCTGGGTTCGATGGCGATGGTGTTGTTGTTATGCGGCTGCGCCTCGCCCCACTGGAATTTCGCGATAAAGCAACGTATTCGAATCAAGGAACGATTCGCGTCGTTCGCGATCGTGCAAACCGATCGCTGGAGCGTTTTATCTAATCCCAAATCCTAAAAATGCACATTCAACTTCATTCTCGATAGAACTATCGTACAATGCTAAATATATTACGTTTCATCACAAAAATGTCTTTTTTTATTACCGAAAAGCATGTTTTTAGAACGGTTTGAAACAGCAAAGATATAGAATATTTATAATCAAATTATTTAAATTATTTTGACAAGTCCAACAGCAATCATTAACCGCAAAATTCATCACCTTTCCATTCTTATACGAAAAAAATAAAATTATTAACATTAATTAATATAAACGTACATTAACAAATAAATTTATGAAAATTTAAAATATTGTTACAGGTGCAAGGATACGCTAAACGAGAATGGAAGGAAACGCAATATTCGGAATTCAACAGAAATCAGGTAAGTAACAGAATTTTACCAGAATCTTTACCTTTGATTTGTCGAGGGGATTATCTCAAAAACGCGCGACTTTCACATTTGACGATACGAAATAAATCGCACGAACGGACCGGCCGGCCAAATCGCGTAATTATTTTTAATCTCCCGTGCGCACGGGATCGCCTACGCTTATCGCACTTCCACCGGTAATATCACGGTTATAGGTACCCATACGTATGTATATACGTACGTACGTAATGCCTGGGGGTTATTATTCTCGCCGGCGAACGACGACGATGAAGCATGAAAACTTAACTGGGCCATAAAGGACCAGCGGAGCGGGTTGGAGAAGCGCCGCTTTTACGAGCTTCTCCAGCCGCGAATCGTTGCGCTTCGCAGACTGCTTTTCATGAAGCGACCAACGAACGGCCCGCGAGCCACTGACCACGAACGAAAACGGCATTCTCCTTTACCCGGCCAGTGATAAACCCCGAGAATACGCGCGCGGAGCGATGCATACGGTCGAATAGCTCGCGACGAGAGCCACGCGAAATGTCGGCCGACAATATCGAGAACGATCCGCTATTTCGGCATCAAAACAACATTGCGCGCAATCGTCGCGATGCACGCCGTCGCACATGTTATAATAATAACGGCGATATCAGTTGCCGTTGCCGTTGCAGTTTTGTTGCAGCTTTGTTGCCGGCACAACCGGCGAAAGTATCATATTCATCGTAACGGTTTTGTCGGCAACTCAATTACCGCGGAACGTGACGTTTCCCGCGAAATAAATGCTTCGAGGAACGAAAATTCTCACGTTAAAAAGAAAAAATTTTCGTTTCATTGGCATAATAATAAATAACGTAATATTGTCGCAGCTGCGCGGCCTCTAGCAAAATTTCGCGACGATGAAATATCAATATCACTAAAATTGACGATAGATATTTTTTTCGGCATTTTAAATCACCGGCGTTCGCGCTTTTGTTCACCGAATTGCACATAAAAGAGTTGTAAAACGGATATATTTATGTTATCGCCCGTGTTATATCTTTTCATCTTGTTTATGCAGTTTAAAGCACAAGTGTCATAACGGATTAAGCATTTTAATCAGTTTCCTTGATGACGCCAAAGGGCCTCGGTACCTTTTCATCTTCGTCAGCGTCTCTTTGTTGCGCCCGTAGATTTCTTAGTCTCTTACACAAACGGGAATTGAATTGTTGCCGCGTTATTGTACATATTGCGCGGCGTTATAGCCTTCGGAATTGGGTCAAACAGTTAACGATCGGTATCCGGGCTACGAGTCAAGCCCACCTACGCGAATGCAGCTATCAACACGAAAGATAATCGCTTTTGGCGAAAGATTCCCCGGCGCGCCATCGATTATCAATACTTTCCACGTTCCATCGAAGAAAATAATTAACTCTATAAACCACAAGATGTCGAATATTTTACGGGATTTAATTCAAAGAAGCCGTTTGGTAACGGCTACCATATAACGGCGCTGTTCCCGAAGGCGGTGAAATTATAATTCCGAGGTATAGTCCCTCGCAATATATTCACATCATTTCTCACATTATGTGCGAATGATCGCGAGAAATATCGGTTTTTCAGAAATCTCGTAATATACACTGCAGCCGCACAAAAAAATTTCAATTTAAAGAGACATTCATTCTCCGGCCGGAGAGACTGGCATTGCATGGTAAGGACGATTCCGATTTTCCAATATTCATTTTTAATTTGTCATCAATTTTGCATAAAATGCGACGAAAGAAGTGAATACAATTCTTCGCAATAGATATGAAAAATTTCCGCCATGAAGTTATTCCTGTCAATGCAATTTTTTTGAACAATTAACGATTAATGTTTCTATCGAAGTGCAAAAGCACGTGTCAGCCGGTAAATGGTGGAGATAGAGACAAATCATGGTTATCAAGATTATGACAGAAGGAGAAGGGGATAGTGTTAGATATCTGAGGACGTCGACGGTTACGAATGCGGCCGCGCTGGAGAAATTAATATAAATCTCATCTCCTTGCTACAGATATCTACCGAGTATTGTCTCACGTGTTTCATTCTCTCCGCTCGCCTTCTTAAGCCCACTCGCAAATCGAAACATCCGCTTCTCTCCATTACGCCGATTTAAAACTAACCGGCTCGATTTAAATGCCCTAATGAATTTGTAATTAATCGTATTAATAAAGCCAGTCATGAATTCATCTGGGCGTTGCGCTTTTTAATAAAGCGCAGCGGTAGATCGGATTTATAGACGCGCGAACAAGGGAATGAGCAACGCGATTAAATCAAAATTCGCAAATATAACGACTTTTGATTAGCTATTCATCGATCGTGTGCGGTACTGTGCGGGACGCGAATAGGAGGAGAATGCTGATAAGGTCGGTGGCGACACGATAAATAAAGATACGATTAATTAACAACAGCTCACGCCGCCGTCGCCGCCGCCGCCGTTGGTACAGCGGTAAATCAGCGGCGACGAGAATATAATAATTGAGAATCGACACGCGGAACACACTCGTATCTAATTGATATATCGTCAAGTTATTGTCGATCGTTGTGATTTATCGTGGGTGGAGTTTCACGAGAGAGAAAGAGAAAGAGAGAATGTTATGTATACCGTTTACGCGCGTTCATCGGTCGTTTACGTTACGAGAATGGATTCGTTTTCACCGTTTTTCCCTCGGCACACAGGAAAACGGTGTATTTTTCCGTGGGCAATGTCCGATCACCGTGTCTCGCTTTTATAAATCACTTTCTACGCGAAATTGTTTCGCGCTTGGAATCTACACGGTCCCGTCTCGCAGGTTGATTCGCGGAAGACAGGCGCTTAATTAGCATTTTGCAATTAATTCAATGCATATTGCGTCTCTCATCCGTCAACTATGCGATAAAGTGTGATTAACGCCAACGCGCGATGTAATAGCCAATTAAATCGGCGATCAAAACGGCTTTTTAAGTAAAATTGCATTTCATTTAACACGCCTGCATGGTTCTTTGCATCGCAATAAACATTCTACAGTTACAAAGATAAACAAAAAAAGTAGTGTATAAAATATAGAAAATATTCGAGTATTTAGATTATTGCATTTAGCAAATTGTAGAAAGATGTATATTCATATACGTCCCAAAATATTCGCACGATCACGGAGGTAGTAAGTAAAAATATGGTGGCGCAAACTTGGGAGCAAAATACTGTAAATGCATCGGGAATAAACGCACAACGGCACAAATATATAGATCTTACCACGGGAGGAGAGGACAGAGACGGTGGGTGGCATGAAACTTGCCTCTTCCACAACCCCCAGGTGCATCAACGGTCCTGTGGCAATGCCGGCGGAAGCAGATGAGGCGGAGGAGTCAGAGAAACGAGGAGAGAGGTGGCGAGGGGGGAGGGTGGATGGTAATATAACGCGAGGAATAGAACTCGGTAGACTCGGTTAATTAACGAAACCCACATGGGACAGGCCCGTGCTCTGTCCAGGCTGCCATAGCCGCTTCCTCCTCCATCTCTTGCCCCTCCTCTTCCTTCTGCTATACCACTTCCTCCTTACTCCTCCACCATCCTCCTCCTGTGTTCTATCCTCTCGCCATCTCTTCCAGTCGGTGTCATCCTTTCTCTCTATTGCCCTCCGTTTCCGCCTCGCTTCTACGAATGCGCTTGTAGAATTGCACGTAAATAACTGCACACCCTTGTTCGCCTTTACTTCCCGCTGTGTCGAACGCGTAGGTGTTACGGCGACAGCGGGTAAACCGGATGATAAATGAAATCCCGGGGTTGCGCAGCGGAAGACCAGCGGAAGAAAAGAAAGGATCTATTTAGTCACGCATAAATTAAAGAAATTCTCGTTTACTCTCAGCCATTGTCGAAACCGCGCGATCCATTTTACGTTCCTCGTACCATGTTATCCAAATATGGAATGCGGATAATTTGTGCCGGACAGAAGTTCGGGATCGCGTCCGGGAATTTCTGACGAGCGCTCAAGCACGCGATATAACGTGCACGGTATGATAGTTCCGGCGACGATCGGGATGTGGCTAAGTGAAAACGGATAACCGGGTATCGTAGGTTAAACAGAAGGCGCGATACCCTCTCTCTCGTTCTCCAATGCTCGGAATTTCATTTTACATAACATTTTGTATAAACGAAATTTTATATTGAATCCTAAATATTTCCACTGATATTCGAAAGAACTTTTCCCATCGATTGATTGCTAAATATGCTTGGAAAAATTAATATAAAGAAAATTTTAAGTAAAACTATATGTCTTGTGTGTCTATAATTCTTTCTTAATTCTCAAATTTGAGAAATCGCTTTATAACGAGTTTCATGTACAAAAAGGTTTTAAGGTTGTGATGATTTATTCATTGCAATTTAACTGCGAATGTAAAATATACAGTAAAAGCGCGCAATAATTTTTCCAAAGTATTTATTAAAAATTTTAATTCAATTCTAATTCAACATGTTAGAGAGATCAATATATATATATATATATATATATTAAAATTATTCCGTTTATTTCTATATAAAATTAACATCATCACTCTTCTGTTAAAAGTCCCTATTTTAGAAGTTAAAGCAAGATTGTTCGTTTTAAGAAGATTAACAGTCCAATGAATGAATTGCAAACAATTATGTTTCGATCCTTTCTCTGCGACACGTACAATCGCTGACTATTTCGCATTTACTTTCGCGTCCCTCCTCAATCGAGATTTAATTCCCTGCAGGTCAAATTAAACGAAACGTCAGTGAACCGTCTATGCGACGTTCCACGTGGTCGAGGACGACGCAGAATTGTTACCCCATTCTAACGAGAGAGGAGAGAGAGCGAGAGAGAAAGAGAGAGAGAGAGAGAGAGAGAGAGAGAGAGAGAGAGAGGAAGAGAAATAGAGAGAGAATGTAAAGGGAAGTAATAGCAGATGGGTGCAAAATAAACAGCGAAACATTCGTGCGGGACAGTCGAACGGATAGATGGGCAAAACCGACGGCCGTGCGGAACAGGATAGCATCGCTACTGTCTGAAAGACGAACGTCCTTCAATTATCCGTACGCAGTACCGCACATACTAGCTGTAACGAGCCCTTGCAGTAAAACATGTCCGTACTAAACGGTTCTCGTGATGCGCTGTTTAAATTGTGCGCGCAATATAAATTTGTTCCAGAGAGAACAATCCCTCTGTGCTTTTAAACATCGTTCCCTCCCCGTCTCGTTTTTCATTAATAATCTCATTATCTTGCCGAAACAATCAGCAAAATATTTTTATATTCTATAAATGTCTGTGCGGAGAATAATTAGATATTTGTGCAAACTGCAAGATATTTTACAACAACAAGTGCCATTTTACAGTTCTTTTTTTCCACTTTCTTTCGTGGACACATTTCTTCCGCAAAACCACGTTAAAAGATAGATTATTATTTCAAGTTTTATTACGCAGATTTTTTACAGCTCGAAAAACGCTTGGATATATTTTTTCATCGGTATGGAATCGGTATATATTACGACCGATAAACCCTGGCGTCATTTCCAGAGAACGAGACGGTCAAGAAGGCGTGAATTATGAGGTCACGCAGCGTACTATATTATACCTATAAATTGTCATTTTCGGATTTTGTAAGTCAGACGATTCTATACCTTAAATAAATCCACAATATTCTTGGCAACTTGCTTGGTTTTATTCAACGGCGGATTTGTGGAAAGGCGATGTTTATACGCGCGTCGCATACTGGTTTAACATATATCATCTCAAATTTTCTCTCGTCCTACTGTACATCTTCTTATCTAAATTCTTATCTGCAGTGCGTTCTTGTTATGTAAATTGTCAACTGCATCGACATCGTTGCCAAAACTTGTCGCCAAACTGAAATCAACTATTATATATTTATATCGGAGACTAAAGAGAGAATTATTTTTAGAATTCAAGTATATTAAAGTTATTAATATCTATCTATATCTAATATCATGCCTGTAATAATGCTAATTCCATTACAATCGTGTATTCCTCTACTATTTTTTAATGTAAATATGGATTAATTTGAAAACTAATTCAAAGAATAAATTTTAATGTATTAATAATTAACGTAATAATGTAACTCTGTAGTAAATTAATTTTTTACCCACATTCTAAAATATTCTAAAATGAGATGTATTTTATATTAAATTTGAAATTGCGAGTGACATTTTCAAACAAGAAAGAACAGAAAGATATTTTTTAAGACACACCTACTAGTGTTTCTCTTTTTTTACGATACAGGAGAAGCTTATAAAGCTTCGTTTCCCTAGATTCCGTGCTATTGTTATCCCCTGACTTATGCTAAAAACACCCGGGCGTATACGTCACGAAATACATATAAACTACGTGTTGGCTCGACATGTATAGGACGGAATTCAAACAGTAGTAACATCGTTGCGTACATCACGCGTATCACACGCAGGCAGAGAGGGGGAGTCTAGGGAAGCTTAAGAAGTAACGGGAACGTGTGGCGAATATAGAAAGACAATGGAGAATGACAGACGCGCGACGTGGAAGACCGGGCGAGACCTGACTGGGATTCACGGGGCACGTTTCACCTTTGGAGTTTGCAGGTAATACGCCGGGCCTCTTGAAAGCACCGAGTCGAGTTCGCTCCGAGGCTCTCTCCACCCTCTGGTCGAGGGTTGAGCTTCACTTCGGAGAGACTTAAACCGAAAACATAATCAAATCTCGCTGAGAGCTGCCGCGGTGCAAAGTTACTAATTGCTTAATTTCCCTCGCTCCACTCCAAGTCTTCTTGTCTTCCTGCATGCTCCTTCGGAGCTGGCGCTCCACCTCTTTCTGTTCTTCGTTCTCGACCTCCCCATCTTAGTCTCCCGAGCCCAACCCGACTTTTCCCATCCTTCCTCATCCTACATCTTTGATATTATCATGGCTTTATTTCTTTGCGTGCCTTTTCGTTCCTTATATATTTCTCTCGTTTTATAATTTATCCATCTCGAAACATCTTGAAATATTTTTTTAACAACAATACATTAAATATTTAGCATTTATTGTTTTAATTCCTTTTTTTTTATCGTTATTTCTTCGAAATATCCAATAAATAACCAGAAATTTCGTATCATAAATTATTGTGTTTACATCTGGATTGATACAATTTTCTATAGAATATATCACTGAGAGTTATATCTGAGGCAAGTTGCAGGAAGATCGCCAAAGGCAACGCGTAGTAGTTTCCACAATGTGAAGAAGGGAAATTGCATGTGAGGAAGAACATTCTCGCCTGTCGCCAAGTATTATTCCACGTCTTCCTCTCTGGCTTTTCGTCTTTGTCGCGCTCATCGTCTATTTCGCACAAGTCTCTTTCCCATTGTACCACAATACGAGGTGATTCTTATATAGCAGAAAAATAAACAGATTATACTACTTTATAAAATACAATGTAAAAATACAATGTAAATGTATCTTTAAACTTTAAATTATAACAAAAATTATAATAAAAATATATAATGTTTGAATTAATCCTTAAATTATAAATTTTACCGAGCAAAGCTCATCAGAAATAAAAAGATATTTTCATCAATTTTCTTCAATTTTTAAAAGTTTAATTTTTGAAAATATTTTCATAATCCATTCCTTATTTTGATTTTTGAATATTCAAATGCAATGTTATGTTTGTGAAATAATCGATTCTCAAATATGTTGTAATATGTATTTTCATAGAATATAATATTTTTACAGATTACTGCACACAACTTACAGACACTATCGCTTCTGATGCTTATCATACATCCTTACGCCATTATAATAAACAACTGGGGAATGTATGCCGCATGCGAAATCGCTATCGAGTTTACGATACATAAAGTCCAGGCAATCGATCTGCTGAGAGGTAACGAATCGTGCAAACACGATTTCCAAGCGAAACGGGTTTCGAAACTACCTGTCACGTTGCGCGCAGGGAAATTCTCATCTTCTCCTCGCTCCTCGCTGTTCGCAAAACAGGGAGAATTTTCAAATTAATCTCCTTCGCTGTTAAATACATGGCTGACAAATATTTACTTTTAGTTAGTGGCCACGATCGATGATTCTTCTAGCAAGAAAATAAATACAGAGAAAATAAATACGTTAACGAATTGCGTTTAGTAAATTAAATGTTAAATATGTGACATAAATGCTCGCGGCGTCGTAATATATAAAGCGTATCCAAAGACGTACAAATTACAACGCGGCTTTCCGAGGCGTTTATTAACGGCGTGGCGCGAGCACCTTCCCACTTACGGGCAAACAGCCATAAAGTTCTACGGCCGGCGGGGCGGGAGGTTAACGCAAATTTTCCACCTTAACGTTTGTCTTAAGAAGCACCTTGCGTTTCTTTCGTCGCAAAGGTACTGCCGCGCCATCGAATAAATTTCAAAATGCCGCGGCGGAAAGTATAGACGCGGAACTCTCCGCTCTCCGTAACCGGTAATACTATCTCGGAATATACGAGGCAAAGCAGAAACGTGAATTTTACCGCCGAGCTTTTCCTTAAAGCCTTCTTATATTTCTTTGCGTAAAGCAAAAAAACATGAAGGAAATGAGAAGAATGGAAACGGGCAGGACAGACAAAGCAAAATAGGAAGGGAAAAGAGGAGAGAGAGAGAGAGAGAGAGAGAGAGAGAGAGAGAGAGGGGAGGGGGAGGGGGGGAGAACATTGGCGAAGTAATAGCTACAGACCTCGTATTCGTGTACCGTCCCGTCCTCGATATACACGTTTCGAGCCACCAGAGTAATCGATCTGTCGGACGATACTCGTGCCAATGAATCGCTCGAGCGCGATTTCACGCGAAACGAGCTCCGAGACCACCCATCACTTCCCGACAGAGAAGGGAACCTTCGACCGTGCAGGTCACCTTCGGTGAAGGATGGTCCGTTCGATCGCGATAAAATGATCCCTCCACCCCCCCCCTCCCCAGCTTTTGGCCGATTTAACAAATCGTCCCGGTACGACGCGAGCGAGACCTCGCTCCTGGCTCGCCTCTCGTTCTTCGTTCGTAGAAAATGAGAGAAAAGAAGGAAAACCCGAGTCGGGAAATGCGGCGTTTCGCTTCGACGTGTGTATACCGGAATACATCGAAAAGGCTTGAAGCGAGCTTCAAAGGTGGAACCTTCGCATACTTTTTGTCATTTACGTGTTACGCCGAAAGCGATAATCGATCTCCCTGACTTTACGAGTTTCGACTTACGAATGCGAAATTCACACGATCGAGAAAATATCAACGGAGCTCTGCGAAATTTTTTATGTATGTTCTTATATGTCGCAAAATGTGTATCGTTTTCGAGGTAAAGCTCTCAGATTAGAGGAATTTGCATTTTTCGGCACGAATGACTCGGTAAACAACGCTCGATTGGTTCTTCCAGATTATTTCCTCTGCAAGAAATGGGCGGTAAATCTCTAAGGAAACGGCGGCTGTACCATGCGGGCGAAAATGTAATAAAGGAAAAGACACTTGAACGAAATAAATCTTCGATCTTTTTCCCTTTCACGACACTCGATTCTCTCTTTTGTAATAAAAAAAAAAGCAGAAGAAACACGCAATGGTCACGTTTGAAGATGAAATACTTGCAAAAGCTCTTTCTGAAAGAAAACTTGAATCGACATCGCCAAAATTTAAAAATCTTTCTGTTATTTCTTTTATATGTTTCGCTTGTTGCGTAAGCAGGATAAAGTTTTGTCGGGACTTTTTGAGAAGAGAGAGGAAAAGGAAAAGAGAGAGAGAGAGAGAGAGAGAGAGAGAGAAGCTTTTAAAAAGTTCAGAGTCTAGTAAAAGAAGAAGCTAGAATACTTTTGATAAGTTAGCATTGAATGACACAGTTTCTTCGTTGTCAATACGAGGGGAAAATGAAAATATAATAAACGAAGAATCACAAATCAGAGTCGTTTTTTGTACATAAAATTTGGAATAAAATAATTTTATCATAAATGATAATGATGACATCCAAATCATATATTTCGGAGAAAATTGAACGTAATTCGCTCTTGTCAAGGTCAAAATCACGTGATACCTTCCATGTTACGGATATTCAGTTGCATACATAATACGGATATCGCATAGCGATATTGATAACGTATCCCGCACTGGCTTATCGCATATCACGCATATCACACGTTTATGAAAATTATTTAAAAAAGAATTGAACTACAAAACACGTCTAATCTCATTTTCAACTTGTCGCATGCATATATTTTGAATAACGCACGATATTGTGGTAATTAAGGAAAAAAAGTGCGAGATTATTTGCTTTTTCTATTATATAGAAACTAGAATAACTACCAGCAAAGATATAATCCACTTTTAACCGCGTCTTCTCTTTTCTATCTGCAAGTTAAAAATGCGAGAATCCATTTAGTCGTAGAAATTAGAAAGTATTCTTATCTTGCCCATTTTTAGCACGCTGCATGTTCGTATTATTTTAACAAGATAAAATTTAATCATTTTAAAGTCGTGAGAGTTCTTTGCAGGAAAATTCTACAAAATTCTGCAAAATTAAAGCCTGCCTTGCATCAGAAAATCCTTTACGTACAAAATTCAATCAATGTTATTACATAAATTCTTTATTCATGAATCATAAATAATTAATTTCATATTTTTAATTTTTTAATTAATTAATTGCTTCATAATTTGGTAAAAATTTGTTCTACAATTGCACTGCGAATGGTAAATATTTTGTATATCGCAACGACCGATTCAATTTTTCATTTTTATCAAGTCTGCTTTACATCAATAACTTTAAATCTAATATAATTGGCTGAATCACGATGACAGTGTTTTGACGATCTTTTCACGTTTGAATGTGAACCGCGTCGCACGACTATAATCATAACGCGTCTTATCTGAGACGCTTAGATTATAACTAGGGGTAATATCGTTAGTGGACGATGCTTTCGGACGTACGAAGAAGTCCTCGTGAGACGAAAAGAAGAAAACGCCGAGGCTCCAAGTGCCCGTTAGCTTCTACTACTATACTTGGCATTTAACTCTTCGATGTAATCGGCCATTGAAGACGGCGATTTATATCTCGTTATGTTCTATCGCGAGCGGGGAAACATGCCTTTGTTCGTGGCATGGGAAAAGTGGCCTCCCAAGACTACATTTTGTGCCCCCTAATCTGCGTACTACGGGACGCTTTCTTATCTCGTGGTCCTTTTCTGCGCTCCTCACTCCGCCTTCTCGCGGTCTTTGCCCGTCTTACTCTTATTTCGCGTCTTTCCGTTCCACGGCCGTTTCCCGAAAGGATCGTCGAGAGACTCCGGAGGAATCCGCCTCTCGTTCCATGGCGAGAGAAACAAACGAAACTCGGGGAAATCGCCTTTGCTATAGCGCCGCGTCTCTCCCCTCGCCCACCTCGCCGTCGTTTCTGTGTGGCGAATTCGTTTTCCGCGGGGATGAAAGAGAAGCTCCGAGACGACCAGCACCGAAACGAGAAAATTTCTTTACAAATATATGTCTTTTGGGCTTACTTTCTATCTATGAAAGACTACCTCGTTATATAAGCGCAGTGAGAAGATATATTTTTGTGTGCGGTAGACAGAGAAAAGATATTTAATATAAAATATAAGTACATTTAATTCCATGAAAATAAATAATGTCAAAAATTTAATAAAAATATGGTCGACAATTACATTATAAAACGTCTTATAATTAAAATATATGTTTTTGTACAACATTTACGTATCTATATATAACATGTTATTTACAATGCATAATTTCGCGTATTACATTTTTATTAAACATCTATTTATTATCTATTTTTATGAAATTAATTTCATCCCTCTAGGAGTGAATTATTTGGTATTTCCTGCTGTCTCGTTTTCCTCCCTCGTTGCAGCTAGAGTACCGTAAAACACACTACATTTTGGGTAGCGGTAACGACGACGGCGGTCGTGAATGAAGAGAGGGAAGAAAAGGCGCCCTTTGTTTATATGACTACGAGACCAGGACGCCCGCCCTCGAAGAAAACTCGATATCCTTCCACGCCTCGATTCCAATCTCCTTTGACCGTTCGCTTTTACGTACGTACGACTTCCGCGCGGGCGGCCTTGCTGCAAACGAGTTTTCGAGTTCCTCCCTTGTGAGTAAAGGGGATCGAGAAATTCCACAGGTTGTCCCTTCTACGGCAAATGCCTGTGTTTGTTCCTTTCGTTTGGTCCGGCGCTTATCGGCCGTATCGCTGGCTTGAGGCATTGCCTCAGTACGAGAAGATCAAGAAAACCGGTCGTACGCTCGCGGAGATCCCATTTTCTCGACCAGCTCTTTGAATTCGAACTTAGTGAACCGTGAAGCTCCGCCAGCCCTCTGTATTTAAGGCCATTACGACCGTTGACCCGGCAGCTTAATTTCGTCGTCAGCTGAATTGGTATACGCGCGTCTTTTCTTTTTTTTTACGTTACGATTTGCGTTACGATAAAACCCCACTTGGGAGAATTCGCGAATACATTCAACCAATCAGCCGCGTTGCCTCGCGGGGGAGAAACGCGTAATTGACTTACGCGATCTTTATTTATTTATACATAGAAAGTATATAAGCGAATTTCTCTTTCGGCGCAATGTCTTTAGAAATAAGGTACCGCGCGCGTACCTTAAATATAATTACCTTAAATTAAGGTACCTTCATTGGAACCTCGAGACAAACAATAACATAAAATAGTATATTTATTCAACCCCCCCGTTCAAACTGAAAGAGGCGAGTTATCTTTCGAGGAATATCCCCGAGTAGACGTTTCCTCCCCGAAGAAACTGCTTAAACGCACACCGGCTTTATTCGGTGAATTCTTGCGGCAACTACACAGTCTCACAGTATGTATATGTATATGTATATGTATATGTATTCGCGCGCGGGTTCGGCCCGGCTCGGCTCGGCCGCTTCTCTAGAAGCGCGTTAAGTGCACGTAAGCAAATGCTTCTTCCCCCTTCTCGAGAACGTCGTAAGGTTTACGTTTCGGCTCCTCCGTTTACATTCCGCCGCGCGGCTGAATATTCCACGAAAGAACCCACCCCAATCTACCATCCTGCGTCGCGCCCCCTCTCCCCCCCGACGTCTCTAGAAACCGCCAAGAAGAGAGGGTCTTCGGAGACGTTTGAGAGACCGACGCGGCGCGATGAGGGTTGGGCGCGTGCATAATTCAGTGATAATGCGACCGTGAGTACGACCGGGGGGTGAGGGGGGGGAGGGGGGGGGAGAGCTGCGGGTTGCGTTGTGTGTTGCGTTGCGTTGCATGGCGTTGAGTGGCATGCCGTTTGCGTATGGTCGACCGAGTGTTTCATCTCGACACGGGACGGGACTTTCCTCTATTATCACTATTTACTCGCTCCCTCGGCCGACTGCATGATTATGCAGTGGGTGACTCCGTTCGTTAGCAAAGACATTTCGTCGGCGACGATCGGGGAGTGTTTGAAACAGCGGTCGAGAACGAGCGGTCTTACGGAATTATAGATCACGTACATTGACGTACGTTTGGGAGAACAACATGAACACGGTTTACTACTCCGAAAGACAATTTGAAGACACAGAAATTCATCGTTAAATGCATCGTATTTTAGTTTTTTTTTCTTCTTTTTTTTTTTTTTTTTTTTTTTTCTAAAGGAGAAAGAAATTCAGAAAATACGGTAATCGATCTTAATTAAAACATGCGTATTGTGTCCGAAGGATTCCAAGAAACGACGAATCGAGGCGAACAAAAGCTCCGAGATAAAAGAGCCGAGACGGCTCGTCTTCCAAATAAGAGACTGGATCTGGAGAGAGGAAACTCGGAGACGGAAAACAGAAAGCTACTACTGGCAAGTCGATAGCCGAACGAGCTTGTAAAGCGAGCCTGTAGCGGACCATTGAGATGCAGCCCAATGCGAATCGTTAATTTAAGAGGAGAGAACTAGTTTGACTTAAATATTGACTCGACTGAGTTAACGCGGGACTGGCTTAGAGGCAATACGGTCGTGTATGTACTTAGCCTTGCGTGGACGAGACTCCGTCGTGCAAAGAGGAACCGCTGCTGCTACGCGAGAGGAAACGAGCGACGAAAATTGAAGCAGGAGAGAGAGAGAGAGAGAGAGAGAGAGAGAGAGAGAGAGAGAGAGAGAGAGAGCAGGCAACGGAAATAGAGAATGTCGCAAGCAAGCTGTCGGAGGCACGTAAAGTAAAACCCGTATCTGTAGTCTGACAAGCCGACTGCACTGCAAACATTTAGCTGCCAAAGCTGCCTCGAGAAGACTTTCATATTGTTGTTACTACTTAACCGCTATACTTGTTACCGTTACTTAAGGCACCGTAACTTCGTTACCAGTACACGGAGAATTGTTTCTCCAATTAAAGCATGCGAACGCGCAACTGCCGTCGGCGCAAATTGCATTAATATAAAGGAAAAGGAAATATATGTTTCGTCGATGTTATATCACGTCGCGCGTTGAATTGAAAAATTTATTAATATTACTGTACTTTCAGACTTGTCGCACATAAATTAAAATTGCTAATGTTGAAGATTGAAAAAGGATCCACTCTCCAAAACTTAGTAATTCCTCGTCTCGTTATCACGAAAGTGATAAGTTTCTAATGAACGACGAGCTATGTACAACTGAATACTGAAGATTCACATAATTTCTTGTAATCATTATATTATTAGGTTAAATACCAATTTATTATTCTGTGCAACTTTAAAATGGAAAACAGAAACGGAAATTAGAGTTCAATGACGAGACTTCGAATCTCTCGGCTTAGAATCGCCGAGAAATTAATCTGCGCGATATGAATCGCCGTGCCACCTGCTCGCCTAGAATCATCCTAGAACATCCCACGGGAAGAGCCATGGAGGTTACATACGTATAATTGCATGCCGCAATAACGCACGCGGTACGAGGTACTGCCGCGCGGCTTATTCTAATAATCGCACCCGTCTGAAATTAAAGTCCGGGTTGTAATTAACGTCACGTCGCGCGGTCACGGACGGCGGGACGTATATACGCGGATAATCGCTATAAAATTACGGTAAGTTTACGCAAGAACGACGTGGGCGGAGTGAGAAGATACTACACGGGTGGCGAAACGTACCGGGACGGAGGGTCTCGGGGCTGAGTGACCGAAGGGAGGAGGAACCGGAGGCGGCTGAATTTAATAAGTCGTAATGCCGGCGCGCCATTCTTTCGCGCGCGCCTTCTGTCAGGAATAACGTGCCTGCTTCCCCCAACTGTAGTCGTTTCCCGGCGGCTTTACGGCATGGAAATTCCATGTAGATGTAGGGGACCCGTTGCTCTCCGGGACAAACGCGGTCGTCGTGACCCAATTCGACGCCAGGGTACGAGCCAGGGAATTACGTACACATCGCGCGAAGTAATTCACGAAACGATGTAGAAGAGAGACAATGGCGACACGCGCTGGCGCGATACAATACACGGCCGTTAAAACTGTTGCCGACTGTTGCGAAAATTGCAGTGCAACTATTCTTTTTCAGCAGAAAAAGAAAAAAAGGAGAAAAAGTCCAACCACGCAGTTAATTCGGATCCAAAATCAAAAGTAACATTGACTAAATCATTCAGACGAACAACAAACGTAATGTAATTTCGTGTGCTTTACCTGTCTGAGATTAACACATCTCGGCAATAAAATAAAAAAAAATTGCTATTGCTTTTTTTCCTAAAAATGATCCATAAAACCTGCGGTAATAAATTCTTGAACGTGCTGGAACGTTTCATCTTTCACGATTAAAGCGCGCGTACTTAAGAAATGTGTATACCATATACACGAAATAAACACGCAATTTGAGGAAAGTTTGAAATTTTAGCGACAATTATAAAATCAGTTTGTTATTTTTTTTTTCGACTGTAACGCATTGTTCTCGTGAGATACTACGAAATTTCCGTGCCGAGGATAACGAAAAATCACGCGGGTGGAAGCGGAACGATCGACGCGTAAGCTAGCGATGCGGAAAGTTGAGATATACAGAATAAAACGAGCGAAAGAAAGAACACGGCATCTTTCAGAATCATTCGCACTCATTGTCAATCCGTATTGAGTATGTAAAAGTAACGAGAAAAAAAAACACAGAAAGTCTTTTTTTCGTAGGTCAATGCGGTAACTCTCTCAATTAAAACAAACCTTAACGACGAGATTATTTTGCACGGTTCCCGTGACCCAATTTCACGGGGGATAAGTCGCGATCCATAAACTGCGAAAGCTTGTGAAAAGAAATAAACTACGGGCGATGGTACGAAAAATTATGGCGCGGAAGAGACTTTGCAGGAGGAAATGTATGTCTACGTCTTTGAATAGCGTGCATCACCTAAATTCTTCTCTTTCGCGAGAACCTGACTATGATACAGCTCCATAATACAATTTAAACCCGCATTAATTTAATTCGGCGAGTACACGTAGACACGCGTAAATTGCAGACGCAAATAGAGACAATCTAAAAATTTCTGTTTTTTTATAGCAACGCGGCGACGCACTTTTATATTTCATAACAACCTTAAATTAACTTTCCTCTTCTAAATTTCTAGAAATTACAAGTCTCTTAATTTTACACGTGTAACAGCATACATATATTGCGGCGCAATTTCATATATATTTCATATATAAAATAACATTTCGTTCGTTTTCGCACGCTTCGTTAAATGAAAATTCATTTTATCGTGTATTGTTGCAAGCGATCACTCAAAAGCAAACGTGCTGTAAACGCGTTTTGTAAACGTGCAAGGAAATTATTATAAATAATATCGAGGCATGGTGCTGTATTGTTATGGCCCGACTAAAATTCAAATGTTTATATTTTTATATTTGACTGTGACTATTTTTCCATGAATAATATATTTACGCGCTAACTGATCGACACAAGTCTACGGATGATGCCGGCGTCTAACGATAAGAATGATAAGGAAAACGTCTGTATGAAGTTTTGATCCTCTCGGATTTAAAACGTATTCGTTAGAGGAAATTGCGAAAAAATACAATTGCCTACGTATGCAAGTTCAAATATCAGTTGATCGTAAATCTGCCGGACGGACAAATAGATTGACGTAATTTTCATTGCCCCGAAAAACTCGTGCGCTCTCGCAGCATACGGATCTGCGTACGCTCTGACATATTTTATTTAAACATCCACCTACATGCCTCCATCCAGATGAATTGATGTGAAATATCACGCTGTCGATAATACACAGTGGGCAATGCAGTTACATCCCAATATTATTATCTGTTCCGTAACTAATATTTTAATATTAGCCTGAATCAAGAGAGAGAAATTTATTCCGTTGATATAACATCACCAAGATAATGTAAAATCTCTAAATGTCTCCACGATCAATGTTTAACATAACGAAGCGTTCTTTTTTAAAGAATGTTTAACATAACGAAGCGTCCTTCCTACAAAGATCTGTGAAAAACTTTCTTAATGTTCTCCATAGCTCGATAGTTGTGCCTTAACATGACAATTTATCGACAGGATCAAGGTTAGTTCTAACTATGAGAATATGCGACAGTAAACTTTACTCTAGTTTGATTGTAAAAAACCATCAATGCATCAAAAAGAAATTAGGAAACGCAACATATAAAATATGGATAATGAGAGCAATCAGAGTTCACGATACTTTCAATTCTTTTAAACGTATACGCATTTCAAAATTTTCCTTTTTGTTTACGAATAAATTATTTTCATTAAAAATTAATAATAGAAAAATAAATAGAAAAGGGAAATGGAGTAATAACAAATGATAAGTAATTTATCGAATATCATAGATAAATCAGCCACATTTTTCCACCATCTCTGATGAATAATCCACTCCTATATTCTTCGATGGATTTGGATGTACTCATAATAATAAGCAAACTTTAAAGTATTATTTGCCTCTTCTTTTTCTACTTCTCTCTTAATTAGCCTTGATTCTTTGGAATATAAAAGGGAGTCAAAATCAATATGATGATCAAAATCCGTCGATATACAACATAAAATTAGCACCAAACAAATAAATCAAAAGGCGCAAAGGCAAGTAAAAAATTTTAAAAATATAAAAAAATAAACATTCGTCGCGTTCAAGATCCTATGAGATATTCTTGATCACATTCGCGAGTAGTGCGAAACATACGGGATAATCACAATTACTATTCTTTTGGTTTTCGGCCAAATACTTGTGTTTTAAAAAGAAAAAATTATGTATATAATTTGTTTTTCCTGATTTTTAAACAAGATCTCTGGCAGAAAAGTTTTTAATGATCTATTTTTTAAAAAAATTATAATAATTTAAAATATGATTATTATCAACGAAAAAAAAACTAATCGCCGGCATGTCGATATTTTAAAGGTGACAACAGTAATGCGACGCGTATAGACGGTCGATGCGGAGACAGAATCGGATTGATAAATTAAAACAATCGTATATTCGTTCGATCCCGATACTCGATCGCACAATGGGCGAAAGGTGTGAAAAAAAGGAAAATGTAAAAAGTTTAATTAAAAAAGAATTTATATTTTTTGTTTAATTTGTATTATGCATACACAGACAGCGTGATACGATGTATGGAAGCGTGATAGATTGCATTAAGATACTACGATTCTCTATCATTTATTTTTAATCTCTTATCATATATTTTTAAAGAAACTACTTTGTATTCCATAAATATAGATATATCAGCAAACTTTTATAGACTTGTACTCGTATATTATAATAAATTAGTCTCTTTGTAACAACATGCTTTCGATTACTTGCAAGCTCTCTTTCGTTCTTTCAAAGATTATCCTCTTTATGATAATGCATATGTTCTTTCATGTTTGCTGTTACGTATTCTTTTTTATAAATATGATTACACGTGTTGCACTTTATAATGTCATTCTCTTTAGTCCAAAGTCGTTCGTTATTCAACTCGTTTGTATCATGTGTGGTTACATTCATGCATACATTCATACATACTTTCATTCTTCCAAAGATTTCCGAAGGCGCACCCTACCAACAATGTTCATTCCTTAGTTGACTCGTGACGAATAAAGACTACAAAATAAAATAACAGAATAATATTATAACTGAGATTAATATTATAAATTGAAGTGAGACGTAAAAACGTGAGTAATTTAAGAGATAAGCAAATTTAATAATAAATTTTCTAATTAACTTTTCTATATATTAACACATAATTTACAAAATATTTCATTACATAGTATAGTATAGTATACGTTCTTTACTTTAAACAAAATTATTTATTATAAGATCTAGACAGAAATAATAGTTAAAAATATGTTAAAATTAATAAAAAATACTATTAATAATAATAAAATGCATTAAACATCGCTTTCGCATATGTTCGGAAATTAATATATTAATTGGATTGTCTTTGACGAAATAAAAAGCTCGGTTATCGACATTTTTTTCACGACATGTATAATTTGATTTGCTTTTCATAAATGTATTTCGATATTCAATAAAAATTGTTGTCACTTTAATAATGTGAAAGACACATAGTTCCAAAGTTAGATTCGATTAAAACTATGCACATCACTTAAATTTTGTGAACTCAATCTCGTATGTTAATTAAATAATGTCACATTGATATGTGTTATTAAATATTTTCAAACATTTAATACAAATACAAACGTTAATAAATCGTTTTCAATTATAATTGCTATAATCACATATCATCTACAAAAATTCCTACAAAAATAAGGGAAATGAAATGAAAAATCATCAAATCAAATTAAAAAAAGAATTTCAACCGACATGCTGACTTTTATTGTTTATATTAATGTTTTCTTAACTTATTATGAATATACATGTATTATAAATAAATATTTAATTAAATACTGGAATAACTGTAAGTACAAGGATTCAAATTAATTTTCTTATAGAGCACTTCAAATTATACATATTATATAATAATAAATAATAAATAACTCAAAATTCATAGATAATGTTTATAAAAACAACACAAGGAGCATAAACTGTGAACCGGATCTCATGTGCATTGTTATATTATAAAAGGATACAAATAATTATACAATTAAAAATAAACAAGTGGAAAAAGCAAACGATTCGATCCCGAGTCATCAGGTCATCGGGTTTCTAGTACATGACTCATAAGGATATAAGATTATTTTTAATTGTATAATTAATCTGTACCGTTTTATAAAATAAGAAATACATGAGGTCCGGCGTTCACAGTTTATGTTTCTTGTTATTGTGTTATACATATTCATGTTTATTTCTAGAAAAGATCCATACATCTCTCTTTGATGTGTGATATTGGATAGATAAAATCAATAATCCGAAATAGAATTATTATTAAGGACGTATGAAAATGATGGATGAAATGTTACAACAAGCAGGTATATCATATCAATATTTTATTTTTATTTTTAAATCGTTCATGTTCTCTTTATAAACACATCATATAATAAATTAATTATCTTATATGTATAGATCTAAGTAGGACTAATGTGAAAAACACAAATAAATTTATAAAATATTTATATTTGAAAAATTATCTTATTTCACAAGATGTAATATCTGTGAAATAAATCTTCGAATAGATAAATACAAAATAATGACATAAACAATCACATAAACAAAATAAATATAAAAAGGATATGGATAAAATATCCATAGTTTTTCGAAAAAGATTTTTGGAAAATTATTGTAAACATGATGCAGAAGGAAATAAATGCATAGAGTGCAAATTCATTATAAATAGCAAATATTATTTATCTTCATATCAAAAAGATGGAAAATAAAATTACATTAAAATGTGTTACGTGTTATATTGTAAAATGGATTTAAGCGTATGTCTTGGAATGGAAGGCTTAATATCACATCATGAATTCTTCCATAGAAACAAAAATGCAAAAAATAATGTTATTTTTCTAATCTTTCATATTTTCTTTTCCTATTTAACATATCAAGAAGTTGATTTTTAGAGTCTTTTTTATAATTTATTATAAAAATTCATTAATATTTGTGTGTATATTATTTTAATGTGTGTAATATATAAGTTATATTCACTTAAAATATTATTTCATAATATAATTACATATATCATATTTAATAGACGTCTATATAAAATGTGACATTTCCAATATACAATTATCTACTTATGATTTACATATTCGATAATTGGCAAAATCCGTATGTCAATAGATGAATAAATATTTTCGAATTCATGCTGTATTTGAATTTGAACAAATCATTTTTCAGGTACTTTCATATTTATGATTCTTTTGATGCTATAATTGAAAAGTGATATTATTAAAATATTACCTTATATCACTTACAACAATGCATTTTTATCTTCTTAACTTGATTACATATACAGGTTCAAGTAATAACATGAACGATGATACAAACGACGAGCAACATTGGAATAAAGAAGATTACAATATAAAGTGCAACATTTTGTAATTATATTTATATTATATTTATAAAGAAAAATATGTAAATATATAATACCAAGTGGAGACAAGAACCACAAAGTAAACTTTACGGTTAAAACGATGCGATTGAATTTCTTTGATGTAAAGGATCAATATAAGTCAATGTAGTGTAAGAAAAATATTATATTATATTATATTATGTTGTAATGTAATATACTATAATTTATTATAATATAATATACATTATACTATAATATACGTAATATCTATTTCTTTACGAATACATTTACAATTATAGAAGGTAAATGCTTAAATAATATTTAAATTATTCATAATAATTGTTGTCTACATGTATTCATTCTTAGGAACTAGAATTATTTAGATAATGTAAATATCGATGTTCAAAAAATGTATTTTGAGAACGTCTTAATTTTATTCAAACTAGGAAATTTAGACAGATTAAAAATAAATTAATGACTTAATATATGTACTTGATATTTCAATATTCCGTAAATATTTTGTATTACATATAGATATCAGATTAATTATTATTTATAATAATTATAATTAATAATAATAATGTCTCTAAGTAACAAACACTATTTAGTTATTAAATCTTATCGTTCCAAAATTTTCATTACTTTCGGCTTTTACGGTAAATATATATACATAAATAAGGAGACATTAGACAAATGAAAGAAAAGGTTACTTTACTATTTCGATATTTCGATTATGCCGATGAATGAAAAGTTCTTATTCGCTGTAAAAGCGTAATGAAACCATACACATAACGGGCTCGCTACACGTGAAACAGCATTAAGCAATAACCGATAGGCCGTACAGCTCGCGTGCACGTCAAACGTCACTCGCTGCGTAAAGCGGGTCGTCAACCACCTCATGCCACGCTGGTCAGGAGGTTCGATTTCACATACCGCTGATTTGCGTTAAAAATGCGCCGCCGCCGTCGGCGTTCACGATTGACCGGATAACGCGGTACCCCCAATTACGATCTCGCTCGTGGCGGTGACGCGGAACATAATCAGCTTGACACTCGTAACGCGATGCAAAACGTTCGTTGTCTCCGTGACGGCTCCATCCATGACGAGAGATCTCATCTTCGCGTCTCCGCGAATCAAACTTGTTACGCACCCGTGTCGACTCGATCTTTACGAGATCTTTACACACGCTTTTCATTATTGGCCTTCGTAAAAGGATTTTATTTGTTGCAAGTTTGTTAGCGCTTTTATTACAGAAAAATTACTTTATCGCGAGCGTTTCATTTATCATTCGTAATGTTTAGAAATAAAAGAGTTTGTGAATAAATTTAAAAAGCTTTGAAGTGTACTGTGCAAAGGTGCAAATACATAGCAAAACTAAATCTCCTTTATCTATAATAATGTTTTTTAAAATATAAAGTTCAACGTTTTATCTTAATTATATAATATTACTTAATCCGTACTTAGAAAATAAGCAAATATTTACAGTTGCTCAGCACTTTTTCTCAGCTTTAACAACGTGATGTAGAAAATACAACTTTAAATCTTCTTTTTATGGGAGGAACATTTCAGGATGTCAGCTTATTCCAATGACATAATCAAACGATATACTTATTTATTGTTGAAACAATATTAAATAATAATTTATTAACGTACAGAAGTATTGTGTAGATATCAAATATTGATATTCGATGCTTCTTGTAATCTTTCTCGCGTTACACACACGTTACCGATTTCATATAAATCGTTGATAAAAGAATTTAATTGCCTAATTAAAATTAAAAAGAAATAGAAATAGAAATTAATCTATATTTTTATACAAACAGATTGTTATATCGACACAAGATGGAATGGATTTTCGATACCTGAGAGCTCTCTTGTAAGACGCCCAACAAGAGGAATTTGATTTTAAGGTATCGGTAGTAAAATTAGAGGAGTAACGGAAAAAAAGAGAAATCGGAAGGGCAACGGGGATGGTTGCGAATCGAAGGAAGCTCCAGGTGGGTTCAAGTTTCCACAAACACACAAAAGAGACGCGTTTGATGGAAGAGGACGATCCTGATGCCGTACTCCCGAATGTAGTTGCGGGTCGGAGAGCTTTCATCAGTCACCTGTCACTACCCTTAGCCACCATCTTCAACCCTTTTCAACCATGTTCCCGTCAACCTCATGCCCGTGCCTCATCCCCACAAATATAAAACAGCTTAGGAAACGGTGCGCAAGTTCGAAAAGCATCGATATTCCCTTGGCAACTCAATTTACAGTTATCGCAAAGAGAAGGAAATATCAATCGAATGTCAGCAGCGCACGGCGGAAAGTAATTTATTCAGAATACTCGGCGTGTAATCGCATCACGTCGACGAAAATTATCATCCTTATTCACCAGTGCGGCGGATCGCCGTTTTTTTTTTTCCCATCTCGTATTTATACAATATTTATGTTTATTATCGCGCCAAGATATAAATGTAATTTATTAAAATAGCAATTTTTAGTTTGATTGAGAACCACGACCAGTATCGCGCATCTTGTTTTTGCAGTAACATTTATTTTCGTTTGAATCGGACGTAACGGTTCGGTTAGAGATGAGAAAATATACAATATAAATAAGCAATGCAACATTGTGCTATAATGGAAAAAGATGACATACCCAATATTTATGGAAAAAAAAGCATTTACGAGACTTTTGATTACTCGACCGTTCCGGTATTTGCTGCATTTCTGCCCTTCTATCTCGACATTTGATAGCGGATGCATCGATGTTCAACTTATTGTCGAAAATATCATCGGATGAAATATCATATATCGCGGAAGTTCGAATCGTACATCGCAAAGACTGTTTTTGAGAAAAAAGAAAAATAACTTGGACTAATAAATGAAAAGTAAATGATGGAGGAAAGAACGACCTGTAAAAATCGACGCAACTATGAAGACAAGTTTCAGATTAAAAGTAATCGAGGTAAGTTATTGCCTTCGTTATGCACGTCGCGTTTGCATCGGATTTTATGTTATATATGTCGG
Organism: Pogonomyrmex barbatus; assembly: GCF_055798465.1. NCBI lineage: Eukaryota > Metazoa > Arthropoda > Insecta > Hymenoptera > Formicidae > Pogonomyrmex > Pogonomyrmex barbatus. The sequence continues at coordinate 22,297,591 of NW_028297116.1, forward strand.
CCGGTTCTTTTTTCATCCGTCTCTTATTCCATCGTGACGATCGATCGGTTTCGGAATTTTCTGGTTGCATTTCCTGCGGAGGAATCGCGCCGTTTCAGTTAATGAAAAATATCGCTCAAAGCGGCTTGCGTAGATATTAATGCACTCTTATTTTAAGTAATCTTTCAGTCTTTCCGTTGAAAGTCTGACTAAATTATTGCCAGAGAGAGAGAGAGAGAGAGAGAGAGAGAGAGAGAGAGAGAGAGTCCAGAGAGTTTAATATTTAATACATACAAATAACAAAAAAAAAATTGAAAGAGATTAAAATTAAAAAAAAAAGTCAGAGATTCACAGATAAAAATTTAAAAATGAAACCGATAATTCAGGACTTTTATAATTATCGAAAGTATCATTGTCATAGATTTTTAAAGAAAAAAATCATAAAAATATAATAAAATATGGAAATAAAATATCAAATTTCAAAGATCCATTATTTATATCATTGTTAACGAAATGTTGTCAAAAAAGATCGTTACAAATTATAACGTTTGATAAAATTACAGTAACAATTTGTATAATCCAATATGTAATATATTGACAAATGATAAATTTTGTTATTCGTCGTTCTCATGCAAACTATTGTTAAATTATAAAACTGGCTGCAACAAACGCTTCAATCCGTAACGAATTCTTTTGATGCGTGTTGTAATATTAACAATAATGTGTATTAAAACTATTTGAGAAAGGAATCTTTTTTTCAATATTTTTTTACGTGATTAAAGTTACAGTTTTGTTTTAAAGCGAAAATTAAAATAGATTACGAAACATTTTTATTAATGCAAAAATAGAGAACGAAGCTGCAAAAATATCGTTAAAATCGCGGCGTTTATTTAAAAAAAGTGGCTTTAGCCGGAAATTGTCCGGTAGTGTCTTACTTTTGCAGAAACCGAAACGAACCCGGCTGAAACGAAATTTGGCTACCTGCCGACAAGCTCGGATGGGAAAAGAGGTTCGCGTACGCGGAAAGAGCGGGTGTGAATATTTAAAAGCGACAAACGATTCGTTTTACTCCCGTCGCGCGGTGCTTAAATGCCGTCGTCGCCGAAAAGCTCGACGAGACCGCGCAGCTTCGGACCGCGTCGCATCGAGCAAATACCCCGAGCGAGCGCATTCGGTCGCTCGCTATGGTGCGCACACACAGCGCACACCGCAATTCGTTAGGGGGAATTGGCGCATCAAACTTTCCTTTTTATTTTTTAATTCGCTGCCTCACCCGCCGACCGGCGGGTGTGGGCAGGGCCCTCGCCCCCGTTCCCTCCCCCTCCCCTTTCCCCCCTCTTCTCCTCCCCGCACCCCTCTCATCCCCTCAGTCTCGCCGTGGTAGCCGCGCTCTTTTCATTTCGTTTCGCGATTTATGGGCTGCGCGCTCGCGCTGGGGCTAGCTGACCCCGCAACGCTCGGCAAACGCGAGCGTGATTTACAGGCGAATCATAATCGACGAGAAATCGATACGATTTATCGCGAAATAACGAAACGGAATAAAACTCGTCCGCCCACACCCGCCCGCGGCACACGGGCCCGTTTCCGCTTCCTTTGTGCTCGGCTGTCCGTCGAAAATCCATTATACTATACGGTGGTAGTGCCACCGCCACTCGACGACACTTGACGCGGTCGCGTTACCAAATATCGAAAAGGCAAGACTGCGCGCTCCGACCTTTCGGCGGGAGCTAAGTATCCGGCCTGTATATTACGTTGTTCGTGCCGCGTCAGCATGATATATTCGTGAAGCAAGTTGCACGATGTTGTAAACTGATGAATATGAGATTTGAAGTATTTGCGGTAACGGTACGAAATTATCATCGGTTTACCCGCGTAAATTTATTATGTACTTAAGGTTGGAGTGAACTTCAACTTTTTTTCACTCGAAAAATAGAAAAGGAGAAAAATAGAAAAAGTGGAATATAATAAGTTTCAGATATCAACAATTTGAATTTCAATTTTGTTTTTTTTTTTTTTTTGCCGGTAATATTTATCGGCTGAATGCCCGTTATATATCCGTTCAATGAATAACGCATTCCTCGTAATTTTTTATCATTAATAAATTAATTTCAACATTAAATATTATTCTTATTAACGTGGCAATATTAAATATAATTTTTTTCCGTACAACAAATATTTTTCTTTTAATTTAATTTTTAATTTAAACTGTAAAAATGTACTTGAACTCTGCGGTAATATAATGCAACTTTAACAGTTCGACAATGCCATTAGTCATTTAAATGACAAACTGCATAATGTACTTATCTCTCTCTCTCTCTTACTTGTCATCCGCAATGAATATATAATTCCTAAAAACAATTAAACTCTTTAAAAATTGCTTTTAAAAATGCAAATGATAATTTTGTCTCAAATTTCAAATATTATATAATGCTTTAACGATAATTGGATATGCGCGTGAGAAGGAAAAGACTTATATAAAAATAATTTCTCTTCTGATGCGCGTATAAAATTATAAAAATATAATTACAACGAGAATACATTCCCTAAATTATTAGCAATACCTAAATGCATAGTCGTCATTTTCATTATATTCGTTTCGCTATCAGCAATAATTAAAGAAACCTTTTAACGCGATTTCGCAAAGCGAAAACCGATGCGGAGCGTAGCTTTACGAGCTCAATTGCGCATAAAAATTTACTAATTGCTTTATCTCGTTTCCAGGCGTGTAACACGGCAAGAATTCGAAAAATTGAGACGTCCGGACGGACGCGCAACATTATTTTATTAAAAAAAAAATATATATATTAAAAGATAAAGCGCGTCGCGCCGAGTGTCTTTAACGAGCGTTACTCGACTATTAAAGCCGAATTAACGGGGCGCCTGTCCGTCCTGATAATCGCAAGTCCATTTATGATAATCGACGGCTTGCTAAAATTTCATTCGCTCCTCCATTTAACCGCACAGTTAAATGAGATAATTAACTTGTAATCGCCTCGAGGCCCAGGCTCGATTCACGTCTATCGCGCTTCTTAATTGGACGAAATCTCTCCATACTTTTTTAATAAATTCCTGTGATTGGCGTATCGATCGCCCATGCAAATACTGGGTGGCCATTGAATTTCTAATATTCGCTCTCCAGAAGCAGTACTTGCTTCGCTGGTTGGCCCCCGCTGATCGTACAATTTGAATAAGCGGTTTTCTCCACCGTCTCTTCGACCGCGACTCTTCCACCACCCCCTCCCTCTCCCAGTCCCTCCGATCCTGTCTCTTTTTCTCTCCGCCCCTCTTCCGCGCTTTTCATCCGTCCGCGCCTGCACTTTCGCACTTTCGTTTCCACTGCCAAATATCGTTCACACTTTTGCACTTCTCACTTTTTTTTCCCTCCTCTTGGCCTCGCGAAACACGTACGCGCACTCGTTTCGGGCGATAACGGAGGTCGATTCGGGACTAACGAGCAGACGATCCAATTATAGAATTTTCATCTGAACACACATTTGCCAGGCGTCGAAGCCCGCTCGCTTTTTGTATAGTTAAAGCGAGTACTTTCGCATTACGCTTGACCGGGTATTAACGACCGGGGTGACCGGCGTTTAACCGATCGATTCCGGTAGCCCGGTGGCAAGATGGTGCCGCGAAAAATTACAGGGCAAAATGCCGGCAGATTACGATCATCGACGCGGCGGTTATGCGACGTTTCGAAATTTCCACATTGGCCATACATTCGCATTTACGGCAAAATACGATTTATTTTGGATTCCAAACGGAACGCGGCTCCTCTGCGGCCGATGTATTCAGTTGTATAGTTCGGAGCGCGTCAATATTTGCAAAAAATATTTTCCAGCGGAAAATAAAATCAAATGAAACAGTACGAGTTAATAACTCGACGCACGCGGCATCGAGAAGAAATACTCTTCGCTTTGCGATCTGCACACGCGCGCGGATGCTGTCGTGTGTCATAATCAAATAATGAATAATGAAAAAAAATGCCTCGTATTCAAATAATACTAGTAAAAAAAAAAAAAAAAACCAGACCATGTTATAGGTCATCGTTTAATTTGTTCTCCGCAAAAAAAATCCAGATTAAATATCAAACGACGACATACGTCGGTTGGTGACTTTTCCTATCGGATTTTCTCTACGTTCTGGAATATCGTGGACGATATGGACGGTTGGCATGGAGAATCGGCGAATGCATGGACAATGTGACTTCGTCTAATCTAACGGATACTTTCCGCAAACGTAAGAATCTGCACGTGAAGCAGCGAATAGAAGGCGCTGACCTCCGCCGATATTGAATTTGCATTTAAATATCTACCAGCTGAGATTTTCCAAGGGATAACTTTTACCGGATTGCATACAGAAATTTCCGAATACTCGATATACGTTGCATAGTGGATTGCGCACTGGATTTCTCTTCATATGCTTATTCTTTTAACGATATCTCGTATATACTTTAAGTGCGTTAAAATTCAAATTTACATTTTATCATGATTATATAAGTTGTAAACTTTACATTAATATATATTCACGAATATATGCGGATTATTGATATAAGATCGTTGGCAAAAATCTCTGTTCTTTCTTGGCGTTCGGCACCACAAAACCACCTCGGATGGAAACGCGATTTCGCCGAGTCTAAAATGGGATTTCCCTACGAAGTTACGGAATTTCGTTTTCGAAAATAGTACGTGGCCGATTAAAGGCGCGTTTAGGACGAATCCACTTACGAAACACTTCTCGGGGAACGCCTCCGCGTTTCGTAACACCTACGGGATTAACCCTTCGAAATGCGGCACGCTAATTCCGGAAAGTGAGAAGCTTACTTCGCAAATGGAAATTCTCTACCTAGAGAGCTTGAAGAAAAGCTCGAAGACGCGGCCTTGCCGCCTTTCCTATCGGCTCTCGCAAATTTCAGCCTCAATGTAACCGCGTGCTAAAAACCACGGCTGATAAAATAAACGTGGCGTTGTATCCTGACTTACTTAGCCAAATTCGAAAAACGAAGGGATATTGTTATAAAAAAAAATTTTTATACCCGACATTTGCATACTTGATTTCTCGCAATCTCATTGCGGCGAGTGGCGCAATCAGTCAAGATAATTTCTCTCACGCGGGCATTTATTCCGAGCGCGCAATAATTTCGTCAACCGCCGGCTAAAGATAAAGTCACAACAAATAACTCGTTGCTGCCATCAATAGCGAGATGGTATAGCCGATATCGGACACTAATTTCTGCTCGAAAAAGCCTCATTTTTTTGCCGGGTGACGCAACGTGGTTTATCGGCGCATTCTGGGTTTCGCTGGGATGACGAACGCGAACCCAAATTTATTACGGATTTGACTAGTCCGAGTAGCGCGCACGATCCAATCAAAAAATCAAATTGCGATCACCATCGTTTATCTCTTGAACAAACGAAACATGTTTGCGATAGGCAGCTCGTCGCTGATCACGAAAAAATATGGTATATTCGTTATGGGATCGAGCCTCGGCACGACAGCGGTAGCGAGACTTGAGAAAACCTGAATAATCCGTATTAGTCGTAACAATATTTGCACCAACGATGGAAAAGTAAAATAAAGAATCTCGTAAGTTTGACAGAAATATTTAAGATTAACATATCGCATGTTTTTCAACGTGTCAAATGTTTTACAGCAATATACCTTTCCACAAATTTGTACGTAACGTTGAAAATATTGAAATCGTGTTAGAAAGAGCGGGGAGACGATTGTTATCAAGCAAAGTATTGCCCGGTAGAAAAATAGTAGGACCTCTGTGTATCATGAACGTTCACAATAATGATTCCACCAGGACCAGAAAATCGCGAAAGGGATGCAGCAGCAGTTAATAATGGCATTCCGAAATCGGGGAGTAATTTCACAAATAGTTTCAACAATTTGTATTCGCGGTTTATCGATTCGAGCGGCACAATAAAGGAATACCAGCGATTCTGAAACTTTCTCTCAGGAGAAAAAAAAAAGGAAGTGAACACACAGTGTATACACGAACTCTCGCAATTTTCGTCAACGGGAGATGTAACGGAGATCGATCGAGCGATGTCGAGTCTCTTTTCGAGACGCCGGGGGTATCATTGTGATAATGTTTAATGGACCAGGGTAACTATTCCAGCACGAGATAAAATCGCGAAAGGGCGGCAAAGTGACGTCGGCTAGCGTGCAGGGAGTGACGGGGGCCGGTAGGGGGAGGGGGGGATAGTTGTAACAGGATTTCGGTATCGGAGGGTAATTTCACGGTTCGACGCGCAGTCGACTAACCGGCCGACCACTGGACACACATTTGTACCAATCGTGTACATATATATATATATATATATATATGTCCCCCATGTGGTTACGTCTCGGCACATGATTCTCCAGGTGTGTGCACGATGGCGACGCGACCGGAGGCCGTTTAATTCGTAGACCTACCCCCGTTCGGTCGCGTTTAATATCGACGATCGCACACCCTCTCTCTCCCCTGACGCCCCGCGACGTGAACCACGTTTACGAAGTAGTTCACGAAGCCGCGAAACCGTAAAGTTTCCGAACGGACGCGGATTGCAAAATCCTTCCTCGCTCCGCGGCGAAGTGCGGCGGATTAGACTTTCGATCACCGCCACGCTTCAACCGCATTATTAACGGCCGAAGCGAGGAGGAGCAAGGAGTTAATAGAGTTTACGATCTTATCGATTGGCATGCAAATAATGAATAGGCAAACGTTTAATGCTCCAATCATTGACGGCGGTTGGTGTTGATTTATTATTATGTTAACCGCCACAATTCCGTTATTAGTTTGCTACCATTCCAATGGAGCTGATATAACCGAGATAATTTTGATGTATATCGGTGTGTGCACGTTCATACTTCACACATTTAACGTTAAATCAACTATGTCATACTCACCGCGAGATAAATTATGCGATCTGCACGGGAAATAATTTCAAAATTAAACGTGGGTATATCAAACGTAAATGTAAGTCACCTATAAATATACTTTAATCTTGAAGTAGATCAACGTTCAAATTTTACTCGCATTTTTTTGAAAACGTGAATGCATCGCATTGCATTTATCGATATAACAAATCAAGTTTCATCGGCGTTATGTAAATAATATGCTAAAATGTTATAAATAATGTTATAAATAAATGTTATAAATAATATGTAAATATATAAGTATTTAAACTAACAGAATTGTTTTGTTTCAAAGCGATCAATTTGATTTACATACGTTTAACATAATACGAAAAATTAAAATTTTCATAAATTTATACAAACGCAATATGAGCAGACTCGCAGTACAATGCGACAATGTTATATCGGTTAATATCAAAGTCTCATAAACACATCAACGTGAGGTGTACACGATATTTTTTCATTAAACAGTCTGCATGCTCGTTATGATTGTGCAATCAATTATTGATGTCACGAGACATGGTATCGCATATATTACGCGCGTACCGTGTTCGTGCAGTTGCACGTGCACATGCAATCCTAAAGCCACGAAGCCATAAAGCTTCGCGATAAATCGAGGAGGCTATGAACCGAGAACATTCCGAGTCTCTCGGGAAAGAGGAGAGATTTCGATGAAACCAAAATATACGCCATCGAGGAAATATAAGCGATCGACGAATCAATCAGCCCTTGATTTTTGAGCTCTAAGTAACAATGGCGAATGCCCTAACTGGAGGATTCGACAACTAAAATAATCTACTTTTTACATTTTATCAGTACCGTTCTGCAAATATTACATAACTAATCTGCATATCCATCTTTTAGAGCCGGCTTTTCTCCCTTCCGGTAAATGCAACGTTTCTAAAATTGCAAATCTGAATTCGCAACCGTCCGTATCTTTCTTGCTGACGATACGCCGCGCACGAGAGGCGAAGCTCTGAAGCCATAAAGTCGCGGGTGTAAATCGAGTGGACCCTGCGGGCTCGCGGCAGTCAGGACCGTCAGGCGCGTATAAAGTCCCGCGGGAAAGAGATTCGATAAAACTAAAATATACCCGGACGCCGCCGGGTCTAAGCGAGATTTCTGCTTCTGATACACGACCCACCCGACGATCGAGATGGAGCGTTATTTCAGCCCGATGTTCTGATACGCTTGCTTCCAGATTCACTCCCGATGCGATCAACAGACGCGCCACGTGGAATAACGAAAGAAGCTCCCGTTGTTTCCGACATCAATCTTTTTGCATTCGCTAATACTTTTTTCTGTAATTCGTCGTGTCGTCGCATACGTGCAATTCCGAAAATAGCGAGATAGTAAACGCGGCTAATGCATGATTCAGGCCAGATAAGCAGACGGTCGAGCGATGCTGCAGCATGCCACTGATCCAGCCAATTGGTTTTGGGATCCGGCTAATGGGCCAATTGGAGGCTCGTACCGCTATGAACGATGAACGATGCCCCGAAACCTGATTATAAAGCAGGATCCGCGCGCATTCGTACCCATCCATCATCCACTCGAAACGAGACTCGTCGCGATATCGTGGAACGACGAGGAAGGGGATATCGGATCAGAAAGAGAGACGCTCGCGTGGATGAAGAGACGCCGTGGGATTTGAACTTCACGCTGCCATTACGTTATATTGTACCTACGTTGTGCGGATACGAGCTTTAGGAGTATCTCGTATTATATGACTTATGATGCGAGCGTGGGTGGAAACGAGGCGTACCGAAGCCGCGGATAGGAGGGAAAAGAAAGAGAAACACGATCGACGGCCTGCCTGTGTACGTGCCTATTCATCTGGAAAACGGAAAACGATCGCATCGTCTACATTGCTGCGGTATCGTGCTGCGCTAGAATTAATCGCGAAATGATGCGTCCAGCACCGGGCGAAATGTCATCGGTGGCCTGTGATGGCCTCCTGGTGTACGCGCTCGCGCTGGCGCCTCGGCATCGACGTTTCGTTTCACGATTATTCCGCAGCTCTTTATTGCTTTGCGATACGAAATTATCGCGTCTATACGTTTTATCCATTTCAGCGTAAGCAGCATTTATCGTTATTATACTGTTTATCGTTGTTATCGCGCCTAACCCGTCAATGCTCAAAAATTATCACATCTATATATATATTTTTTTTTTACATATATATTTTAATAAGTAAAATTAAATAAATTAGATAATCTTAATGAAATATAAGAAATGATAAAAAGAATACCCGTCATTTGTGAACTTTGTTAATTCATGAAGAATTATTTTTCTGTTTTCTTTAATTCCAGTGTATTTTTTTAAATAATTGTTTTAATTCCAACATGATGTTAAAGATCGCCAAAGTAAATCGACAAAATATTAATCTAAATTGGCGAATATATCGACAAAAAGGAAAGACGTTTTGGAGCCAATGTTACACATTATTATACGTGTCTGTTCTATGAGTTAAATCACGGTAATTTTATTGCACGCGGACTAGACTAGTAGGAAATCACTGGGACGACATAGCCAGTTAATTACGCTAATTAGATGCGGACCACTTCGTTCAATGTACAGTTATAGTTATCGACACGCTATTGTTTAACGCGTAATTTCAGCCTCGGTGCGCCGTGATTCATCGCGCGAACACAAATTATTTCGCGCCAAAGCTTTCGATTTGCCTGTCACGCGCCGCGCCATTTTGTTCGCAGCTCGTTACGGCGAATATCGCGGACCGCGCTGCTTTTATCGCCTCCCTCGTCAACGCAAGATCAATATCTAATCAAGTGTCGCGCGATAGTTAGAATGGACGACTGGAAATCAGTTTGGTCGTGATAAAACTTCGCATCCGACAGGAATGTCAAACAGCGACACTATAAAATATTATCAATGTAAATTTAAACATAAAACACTTCAATTTATTTTTGCAATTTGAATATAAAACACTATAATTTTTGTAATTTAAATGTCTACTTATTTATCTGGATGTGAGCACGCGAAAGAATTATTCGCGATATCGACTTCTTTATAGAAGCGCATTTAATCCTCGTCCCATTTATCATAAATACAGATTTATATTAGATAATAATATGCAGTTTTTGTATCGTTTTATTAAGCTTGCGTTTCATTAATCTAGCTTGTAAAATTAATTAACAATAGAAAAATTTCTACTATCTTAAGTTTGCAAGTTAATTATCAATGTTGAAATAAGATTTTAATACGCTACAATGATATCCCGAGTTATTTTAAATACATTTCAGCATTGCCAAAATAATATAAAAATTATGATACGAGAAATTATAAAATCATGTAAATTAAATTAAAAATTTTTATCACCAAAAAGGATAGCGATTAAAGACTATTCTCCGAAAAATAGAAAATTAAAAGAATAAATTAATATCGGTGAAAATGAGGGGTTTTTATTAAAAATCCAATTCATGCTTTCATCGTTATATATAAATTGCAAAAAAAATATAAAAACAATTGAAATTTGTCACATACCACTGACGTCCCAGTTACAATCTCGCGTACATCTTCACGTCAACGGGAGAACGATATAGTATCTTCTACGCGTCCTTAGAGAAATCGATATCCCTGCAACTTTAAGGTACGAAGCCTATTCTCGCCACCTCGAAAATGGAAGCTCACCTTTCGTTCCTCGTAAATCCCGACGAGATCTTACGAGGCACCGGGAGAACGAAGGAAGCATCGCGTGCGCACACGGACGTCGTCGAGCGACGTTACCGAGCACATAGACATCGGTGGCGTGTGCCGATGCACAAAGAAAGAGAGGAGGAGCAAAAAGAGGGAAATCCGGCGCTGCGGGATGATGGACGAACGCATCCTCATTTCGACGAACAAAGAGGAGGGGGGTGGCGGAATCCTTCGCGGTTTCGCGTAAAAGTAAACGAAGCGGGAAAACGGGCCGGATCGCATTTCAGCGGCAAACCGATTTCGCGAGAACAGCGCAACTCCATTCCGTTTGTCCGCCGGTACAGACGTAGGGGGTGTACACCCCCTACGCGCTCCGCGCGCTCGTACGAGCGTGCGGGATCAAGGGCGTCGGTCGCTTCATAAGGCGCGATATCCATAAACCACGCCATGGGGAATGTCGTCGTTTCCCCACACCTTTTGCGCGAGCAAAACCTTCCCTGTCCTATGGGATCAAACGATCGAATCCCCGATCCATATACGCCGATCCGAAGGCAGCCATGAGCGAAACGATGCGTTAACGATATGGCACGACGTCGTTCTGGGTAGCGGCGCGGAAACCAGGTAAAGGTGAAGGCTTATATCGGTGAAGATAATACTTGTAAATGATATGAGAGTTGTAATACGCCATACGCTTCGCGTTCTATGATGCCAGAACTAAGGAGCGAATTTGCGTAAAATCGCTGAAGCGAAACTAAGCGAGACATAATTCTTTGTTATATAAAATTAATATTCTTTCTCTGAAGTTATCAGCCTCCGTATAAATTACCTATTGCGTAAATATTTTTAAGCATTCAGAATAATTCAGAATAATTTTAAGAATATTTAAAACGTTATAGAAAGAATATATATATATATAAAAGAAATCTTATGAATTAAAAATATTATTCAGTAATGACGAAATTATAAGGTCAGACAAAACTGAACAAATTGAACAAACTGAAGAATTAATTAAAGATTTTAAATTATAGAAAAAATACGCGAACGTAAAGAAACGTATTTTTCGGTAAGCAAGAGATCTGGAGAGAGCAAATCAACGTCAATGAAAATGACCAATTGGAGAGATTTTAATTAAAAATCCAAGCTATTCTTCTATTCCTCGTTCATTCGTCATTGGTGAGTAAAAATATATATAAACTGTTTAAAAGGAGAAAAATATAAAAATAGTTGAACTAACAGAGATGAAATTAGCGCGGCTCGGTTTGTTAATTAATTCAATAATTAAAACGTTTTCACGTTTTCACGTTTTACTTACTTTACCCAAATTCAAATAGTAGTACGGAGCACACTAATTCAACTTTGCTCTTCGTGTTTTGTACGGATATGCCGCACATCATCCTGCACATACGGGGACTGCATCACGTACACGTAACCGTAATTGCATCAATCAATAAAATCTGAGCGTAAGACCTTCCCTTGTGCGTCACGTGGAAGGTACCGGCGTGTCGAGTTAATATCGGAGGTACTCCGCACTTGGCAGGGATGACAAACGCGGACGGAACGGTCAAGTAGCAAGCGTCAGTACCACTTCCCCTATTCGATCGATCGATCTTGCCCGCATCCACAGCGGCGATCCTCCCTCCAGGAGGAAACGAGCGATGTCACGGGACGCGCGGCGCGCGAATGTCATGGCGGAGAACCCGGAACGGACGGTGCATGCGTGCGTGCGTGCGTGCGTGCGTGCGTGCGTGCGTGCGTGCGTGCGTGCGTGCGTGCGTGCGCGAACGGAAGCGGGTGTGCGTGCATGAAACGCACCGGGCGAATTCTCGAGACAGTTTGATGGATTGATACCTTTGTGTCCTTGTTGCGTGTGCGCGTGGCGCGCGAGCCGTACGCCCTATGTGTAAGTTCAATGCCGCGGCCCGACCGCGCGAGAGATTTACGTTCTCGCGTAAAGGTACCTCCTCCTCCTCCTCCTCCTCCTCCTTCTCCTCCTCCTCCTTCTCCTCCTGCCTCCCCCCAACCTACCCGACAACCCCTCCGACATGTGTTAATACCGTACAGGCCGTGCCTGTATCCACAATGGGCGAAGAAATTGCTAGGACGGGATAAATATTTGCGGATAAACGCGCCGAGATAAACGCGCGTCCGCAACCCGCCCAACCCAATCCCGTTTGCGTCGGCGGTTTTCGGAGAATAATAAATCTCATTCCGATGGCTAACGCAGCGCGCCCGAGGAAATCAGCCGTTATAAAAGGGGCGCACTGTGCGCGCGACCAGTTTTCCATTGAATATTCATCGAACAAAAAACTGTGCCAAATGGAACAAAACGATTCTTCAGGGAGCTTTATATGTAGGTCTTGCTAAACGAGTATGTATAGGTAGCGCGGAGATTTACTCTTACGTGCTCATTTGCATTTTATCTCTTCTTTCGATTGCTGAAAACTTAATTTGCGACGTAGACACGGTGTTCCTTGCGCTACAAGTTAAACCCTCGACGAATATGCAAATGCAATCGTGCGAATGTTTTATGTTTCGATTTAACTTGATGATGAAGTATGTTTAATATTTAACGGAAAAACTGCCTCAATTTTCAGCGATAAAGCGTTGAAATAATGAAGACGAAGAGATAACGATTATGTGATAAACGCTACGTACTAATTGCAAAATAATATTATTTTCAATTATAATTATTATTAAAAATAATCGTTCGTAATTATCGTGAATCTATTATTATATGTATATCGTTTCGATTATAATAGAATAAGTTATACTAGACAACTTCGATGATATTTGTTGATATGTTTGCGAACTTTTATATTGCACACAAAACTTAATTAATATTTATAAGAATGAATTTCATATTAGATTCCATTCATAAAAACTCCCTTCGTCTCTCGTTTATTACGAAACGTATTACTTTCTTTGGTCACAATAGTTTCCCTTCGTATAAAATCTCCGTCTTGCGGTAATAAGCAGGAAACCGATAAGTCTGGTACCGAAATCATTATCGTTTTCGTGCAACATCGCGGTCTTTGTACATTCTTCGGGCGGGACGGAGGTTGGAGGGACATAAAGAATAGAGATAGGACCGTAACGAGTCGAGATTTCGACGATGACCCGCCGTGGCACGTAAAGGAAAACGAAGCTGGATGAAATAGTCGGTGGCTTTTTACCCGCGGGACGCGGACAGGGTAAAAGGCAAAGCTACCAAAAGCCGGGGCTTTATTGCCTACGAGGCCAGGATCTCGTGCGCGGGATGCGAGATTGTTTAGATCCCTCGCCCATAGACCCGGGAATCGTAAGAAGACCGGGGAGCCTATCTAGGATCGTATACCGGCCCGCCTCTTGGATTATGGCCGTGAAACGGTTCACGTCGTCCGTTTTCGTGGCTCGTAAGCGACGCTTATTGTAAACTTGCACGGGACCGTACAAAGTCCTCCCGGTGACGTTTTGTCGTACTTACGGGGGAGAGATCGTACTTTTTCGGATGATCGGTCTGAAGATTGTACGACACAGCTCTCCCACGCGCCACTTACAAGTAAGTATAGTGCGAGTATAGATACGCGAATATCTTCATTAGGAACATCAACCGTGAATGCTTTTATTAAAATAGTCTCGCGAATAGTCAGCGAGAAAATTATAAACTATCTTATATCCCTTTATAATACAATAACAGCACGGAAATGAAATGAAAAGGCGGAGCTAAGCGAAAGATTTCAACCGTCATATGTCACGCAAATGAAACAAGATAAAAGTTGTACAAAATTTTAAAAAAATTACAACTTCTACGGATATTTCTATGGCCCATTAAGATTCTTGAAAGCAAACATTTTATGCCTGTAATTTATTTGATATGGAATAATCCTCATTTTATATACGCGTATTTCATACGTGAGATTTGACTAGAAAATTGGCAGACGTATTCTAATTCTTTTCCATATACACTTCTCACGTATCGCGATAAAATCGGCAGACATCTTTCTATCATGAAGCTACTTTAGTCGTTGTGTCTGGCGCCGCATATATATATATATATACAGACTGAATAAATAATAAACTCTGACACATATCCCTGATATGTTCTGATAGAGTTGCTAGATATTCCGTAGGGTTCCCCAATTTCACTCCTTTCCTGCGCGGTTATATGTTATCTCTTTTCGTCTTTCTTGGATTCGATGGAGCCATTACGGAGCTAAATCGTCGGCAGAATCGAAGATACCGGGACGCACGGAAGTGGGTATCGACCTCATTTCCAAGATCGCTGCAGTATTTTCACATCGGCGCGACCGCGTTCTCCGCCGGTCTCTTCCTTCCCCGCTTTCCGTTTGCCTTTCTCTCGTCCTATCTTAACCGTTGGCTGTCGATATGGCGAAAGACCGACGTCGAGAAAGGAAACGAAGAGAAGAGCGCGAGAACACGTCGTCTCTCCGGAGAGACGCTTGGAAGGCGCCCCGGCCGGGAGCTCGAGATTAGAATCGAATTTGCCCGTGGATCGAAATCGCGGGTCTTGGGTTGCGCATTACCCAAAGCGGAGGAAAGTTCTTTGACAGTCTCTCCTCGCCCTTTTATCGCCCAAATCGGCAGCATTCAAATCGGCTCGATGCGCGAAATATTCTTCTTTTTCCCCCCCTTATCGTCGGCGACGGGGCGTCTGCTCGCGAGAGTTCCGAATCGGCCACTTATCAAAAGTACCCTCGGCCCTCCCTCGGTCCCGTATCCGTCGAAAGTACTTTCGTAGAAAATACTTTCGTAGGAAATATCTGAAAATATCCGCGACGGTCGCAAGGCGCCGAGCAAAAACAGGACGCATCGATATTCGCCCCCGAACTTGCGCCGCGCCGCGCCGCGTTCGTTGTAAAGATCGAGTCGCTCTCTCTCTCTCTCGCGACGGCTAAAGTTTGCAGCAAGAATCGTTCTAAGCTAAATTCCCCCGGTAGCCGAGAAGTATGCGCGAAAGGGGCATGCGGGAGAGGGGAGGGAGGTGGAGGAAGGTGGGAGGGAAGAGAAGAAAATGCCAAAGGGAGAGACAGGAAGAAGCGGCCGGCGTAGGATAGGATTCTGTGGCGCAGCATTAAAAGTTGGCAAGTGCAAAGTTTCTTGCGGGATGATCCCGGTAACGGGCGTGCAGTAGCACTCTTAATCCCGTTACCTGCAGCCAATTTTTCTCCGCGTCCCTTCTTTTTTTCGTTTCCTGATCCTCTCCAGACGCTCCCCTCTCTCTCCTCTCTCTCTCTCTCTCTCTCTCTCTCTCTCTCTCTCTCTCTTTCCTCTCCCTTCCTCTCTCTCACCCTTCTCGCGTTCTCCATGTCGCCGCCTTACACGCGAGCTGCTCTCTATGCCGTTCCTTCAGCCTTTCTTATCCGTGCTCCTGCATAATGCCTTACGCCGCTGTTATCCTTTTCCCTTTCCGTGCCTTATAGCGCGTACACCTTTATTCGTTCGCTCCGATACGCGAGAAACGCGGAGCATTTTTATTTTGCCTCGCATGTAATACATACTAACGAAGGAGCTGAGGTATGTTCCCGGGTAACCGCCTGAAAGTAAGCTATCCAAACTTCCTCCTCGGAAATTGGGATTTCTAATGAATAGACGATCCGAGGACAGTTTAAAATATCGAAGTATTTCGCAAACCGGTATTTACATGCAGCACAAATCATATAATACAAATTCATTTAATGCAAATTAATTTTAAACTCATTAAAATTTTTTATTTTTTTTTTTTCAAATATCATCTACTTCCGTTTATTAATTACCACTAGTAAACTATCAGACTGCAAATTTTTTAATACGCTGAAATTTCGAATAATGAAAAATAATCTTCTTGATTTTACAAATATATCCTGTTCTCTTTTTCTCTCTTTCTCTTTACAGAGAAAGTGTACAGCGTTAAAGAGATTTCTCTCAATAAAATGAGGATCCCGCCATAAATATAGAGGAATGTAATCAAGCTTCGTGGTTTCCGTGATCCTTGGAACCAACTACGAGGCACGTTCCATACCAGGAAATATAAGCCACCCATCCAAAGCAAATAACAACCGGATCACACCGGCTGATATTGAAATAAACATTTAGCATCACGCGTATACGCTCCGCGTTCAGTTTTTATTTTCTTCGAGTAAAACGAGACGCTTAACCAGCGCTATTATGTGCGCGCAAACACATCGGAGAAATCATGAATAATTAAAAATTGCAATATCATTGGAATCTAACGTAGAAATATCGTGAAGCTGCGCCGCGAAAAATATTACAAGATAATTAGAATATTTCGTCATCGGTATAATATAAGAATAGAAGAATAGAATTTTTTTAACATCGGTTCGATAAACGATATAGAAATGATTTCGACGAAGCTAAGAGAAAATCCGTTTAAATTAAGCGTTCTAAGTCAATTAGTGGCAATTGGAGTTTGGACGAGCAATTTATTGTGAGACTAATTTAATTTCCTAGATGTGACAGAAGGATACCGCGCCGAGTTGCTTCGAAGATAACAGACAACTTTAATTAACGCAATATTTTGGAAATCTGATTAAATTTACTTATTCTGTTGATTGCCGCAACACTTTGTAAATATCAATTTAATCTTCGCCAGTAATGTACTCGCGTATTATAATCTTGATGAGACTGGATAATGGCAAACTCGTATCTATCTTTTGCCTATGGCAATCTAGTTTTTTATCGTTTTAACCTTACGATCGCGTCGAAGCTAGCGGTTTTAAACTCGGAAGTGATGTCTGACGCAGCTTCCCCACGTCGGTGGCGGTTCACTTATCTGATTCCGCCTTTTCCGCCATCGTGGGATAAAAGTATCGGGCTAGCCGGCTACGTAAAAGACGTAGGAAACGGGTACTTGAAATCGAACAAAGGCTTTCACAGTAAATGGTACCGCGCGTCTATACCCGTTTGAAAAACCCTTCCTTCGGGCTATCCTCCCGATTACGCGCCGTTCGGAAACTTCTTTACGACGGATCGAGGACGACGACGCCCGGAACTCGCTCCGAAACGACGACTTCCCAGGCACGAAATTGGCGAAGTAGCGTTGAGAAAGCGCACTCGCACGTCGAAACTCTTTCGACGAACGTGAAAACACTCTGCGGATTTGAGTTTTATAGCCTCGCGACGTTTCAACAAATTCAGATAGATAGAACGTCAGGTCGCGATATCGCTTTCTAATAAATTCCTAATGAATTCCTAATGAATATCTTCTGAAGCAGAGCAATACCTTTCAAAGCGATAAGCGAAAATAAATAAGACTTTTGATGACTAAGCCTCGGAGATGAAACGATGATGAAAATTTAATCCTCTTAGTTTCAAATAGTTTTTCGTATTAGCAGAACTTTAAACTCGAGACTTATTCAAGAGAAAAGAGGTAACAATGTTGACAATTAAAAAATTATCAAAAGAAACGTATTTGCGTATTTTTTGTAGATAACAAAGGAGCCTATAAGAAATCGAATGTAAGAAATCGAAAACTCAAGAAATCAGAATTGGCATCTTTAGGAAAATCGTTCGAAGAAAATTTAAGTGCCGCAGACAAATCTGACGCGTGCATCCGCGTGACGTGCGACAACATGGCATACGAATCTGCGAGCATATGGTACCGTCTCGCACGATTTATGATTTTTCCTCGACAGCGGGAAATCCCTCCTGCAGGCCGAAATATGATTCCACTAGAGCGCGTGTCGTTGCATTAATATATGGTTCTCGATTTTTTCGAGCGTCTTTCCGAGAAAAAGAACGCACGCATCGTGTCTCTTGAAATATTTTATTCCTTTGCACGGCTAGAAAACGAATGAAGTACACGGACGTGCCAGGTACGTCACGACGACATCGTTGGCTTTTAAACGTTAAACGAATAAATTACATTAATGCCATTTGATGCATAATAATTATTGCCTCCGCAACGCGTCGTCAAGCAAATTACCCAGGCAGGAAGACGAGGAAGGAAGCCGGCGCGTCTGGCAGAGGAAGACAGGAGATAAGGGAAATGAGAGAAAGACGAGGCTGATCAGCGCGTTGTAATTTAAAAAGTTCCTTCGTCCCCGTGAAATTGATAAATCGCGCGAGATGACTCCTGCCCTCTCGTACCTTCTCCCTCCCTCCCTGGACCTCCCTCTCTTTCCCTCCGCTTCATGACGGGTCCTCGGGCGAGCGCAATCAGGGATAATCTGCCCCTAGGAGTAATAAGTTGAAAAGTCCATTTTTCTACGGTTCCGTCTTTCGCATTGCGTCTACCGGCGCATTACTCCCTGCGCCATTGCAGCATCTGCGATTCCTCTAATTTCATGGAAAGCTTAAATGATTCTTCGAGGAAGTTTACCCCCTTCCCTCCGCTGCTTCGCAATCTCAATTACACGACTGCAAAGTTAAACATCTATGTAATGTCTAGAAAACGCGTATCACATAATGTGTACGAACCTAAAAGATAAATGGTATTTGAGCGTAAATTTATCGAGGGATAGTACATGAAAAGTAAAATGCATGAATATTTACTTTCGAGAGAAAAAAAACTTTCAAAGGATAAATTTTTCTTGGATAGTTCTCGTTAAAAAAAAATATGAATTGAAATAATAATATTTGAAATCTTTACTTTAGGCTGCAAAGGTATAGCTTTTTCCAATTACGAAAGTGTGTAATGGAAATGAATAATTTTCCTTTCCAATTCTTAAGTATAGATTCGCACATTTGCGTATCGAATCCGAAAAATCGGTCCGTGCTTTCACCAAATGGTACACGCCCTAATGTAGAATACAGAGCGCTCTATGGATAAAGGTACCACGAAGACGTTTCCTCATGGGTATTAGCGTCATCTCTTTGCCGAAGATTGATGGAGGCGGCCTGACAGAACCACCCTCCGGTCTTCTCTGTTTGCTCGTTCCCTACCGCCCTGTCGCACCATCCCTCTTGCATGAAAAAAAATCACCCTCCTTTTCGATCGCTCCTCTTCGTGGCCAACGTCCTTTCCTATAAATGGTTATAGTCCGTGTCGATATTTATCACGGAATTGATCGGAATAGGCCGAGGATACTAACGTCTAAAGATATATTACGTCTAAAATATATTAGACGTAAGTTGAGGTACAAGTTGGCGAAATTTTGATGTAGCGAGGAAAAAATTGCCAGGAGTGTCGATCGTCAAATATAAAACATCGAATGTATCGCGGAGAAAAACATAAAAGACATGCCGCATCGAGCGTAAAGATCTGAAGTATTAAACTTCACGGCTCTACCGCTATATGGTTATAATTCTTTCATGGGCGATACAATGCCGTTACCCATTTGGCTGGCCCAAGACCGCATTCCTGTCTTTAGAAGAAATATTTATATCGCGAAGCAAAAATATTCGACGCCGCGCGGGACGCGGATGCCGCCGGCTCTCCCATTCTTCGCATCGTATGATACTTGTTACGATATTTTACCATATAATAATACAGAGCCCACGGTGGGACTCGGCGATACCGCGCTGTGCGGTGCAACATACCGTGAATCGGAATATACGTCTGACTTATTGAACGCGCAAACTTGTTGTGAGAGTAACTTTAGTGCGTGATACGGATTCGTGCAATCCTATCCACGTTAGCCGTATCTATAAATATATCGGGCACATTCGCCCGAAATTTATGGCAAGACCGTTCGCGGAATTTCAAAAGTCAGATTTCCAGGGGCGCGATACATTTCCGTCTTCCCGACGCGTGAAAAGTGGATTTGTCGTCTCACAGGGGCTCACTAAATTTTCCAGAAACTTACCATTCCCGCGGAATATACAGACGCGTGAAGAACTTTGCGCGGCTCCCACGCGCCGGAATGTGTACTTATCGATAGCATAAAGAGGTGTATGATAACCATCTCTCACGAGGAATATCGATTGGACGGTGAGCATTATACGAACCTAGTTACGTTCGGAATACGGTATTAGTGCGAACACCGGTATCAAGATAAACCGGATACGAAACCGGCGGGTTTCATTTTTCTTCGTTAGAAAACGAACGTACATCAATTGTACGTTGTGACTGACAATTATTTATTATATCAGTAACAATCTTCTGAAAGGTAAAACTGCAAACAAATGCTTTCGAAGCATTTAAAGGACAATAAGAATTTCGAAGAACTTTTCTAAAAGGTCAAAACTCTGAGAGAAATGTAATGCGTGTAATTTTAATATTTGAATGTCACATATGTAACATTAATATTTCATATATATGTATAAAAAGAAATTCCGATGTGTAATAATCCAATTTTGCAATATTAATGACAAATTATATTATTAATGGCGTAAAATAACGAATTACGCGCAATTCATAATTGAGGCTGCTCTACATATTGCTTGTTTAAAGCATCATGGTCATTTATTTAAGCGCGAGGGTGGTTTTATTGCTTCCGCTGGAATTATTCCCGCATGAGAGAGAGAGAGAGAGAGAGAGAGAGAGAGATTTTATTGCTTCTTGAGTATCCGGCAAATATTTACGCTTCACGCAAGTCTAATGAAACCAAGCCGCGAAAATACGAGCGTGGCCGAGTGTCCAGCGACTTAATAGTTTCATAGCGGTAGCTAAGCGTGGCACGTATTCGACGAGTGCGAAATTCGGGGGGGTATATATCGGTGACGTAAAGTGCCCCGAGCAAACAAGGAGCAAATGGGTTAATGGGCTTTCTGAAAACGGCCGGCTAGAGAATTCCACGCTTCTGCCGGTAGTTCACCAGGTTCCTATACCTCCGTTCTCGCGAGAGCTCGGCTTCGTGTCTCCATCGTCATCCATACCTTCACTGTCTCTTTCTATCCTCTACCTCCCCTCTTACCTCAGCCCTTCCGATTGTCCGCTCTTGCTCTATCTTCCTGCGCACACATAACTATATCCGTTAATCGATTCGAATGGGGAGTGGGGGTGAAGGAGGAGAGGAACCTCCGGCCCATTCTCTGTTTATTCCCGGAAGTTCCGACTGTTCGACTCGTCCAGAGGACTGTGCCTCGTTTAACCTCGATTCGCATATCGGGCTAGAGCCGCCGATTAAACTCGTCGAACAAGCCGATCGGAGAGGGGTGAAGTTTCGGCAGTTTGCGTATATCTTCCGTACTAAAGCGGGGCTTCTTCTTTCTCTAAGTGTGTTCGTGAATCTATCGGAAGTACTTAGGAGCACAGTTCCGATCGTGAAAGAAGCTTCATCGTTATCAGATACATTCCTACTAGTCCTCCTGTAGGAAATCTCATTTTATAATAAAGAAAAATTTTAATAATTTCGATACGATATGAATAAGCGATTTGTTATATGAGAAAATCTTTCGTTGTAAAAATTACAAATCATTGTGTTGCTTCGGAGAATAATAAAAACTTTGTTTTACGTTATTTTATTGTTCTGTCACAATAGTGTCTTTACGGGGGCGTAATAGAGGCGAAGAAACGCAGTTACGAAGGCAGCAATCTAGTCAATCGAGTCAATTGAGCGAACGAGCTTAACCGCGCTGGAAACACGAACTGGTTGCCGGCGGAACGAGGACAGTGCGGTGCGGAGAGGCGGAGGAAAGGAACAGCGGGAGAGGCAGGGCAGACGGGCCAGGAATTTATCATTTCGTAGTTGAAGTGCCGTAGTGGCGACAAGGCTGAAATTGCAGTATTTGGGAGTCGAGTGGTGGCTCGAGAGGAGAGGAATGGAGTGGAGATTGGGGGAAAGAGCGACAGGGAATAGAGGACAAGAAGGAGGCAGGCTTGTGCAGGAAGTACCTGGACGTGGAAAGAGATAGGAATGGAGGAGGAGGAGGAGGAGGAGGAGGAGGAGGAGGAGGAGGAGGAGGAGAAGAAGAAGAAGCAGAGTACGCCTGGGGAAACGAGAGAATACAGTAACGGAAGCAATGAACGTTAAAGAGAGAGAGAGAAAGAGAGACAAGGATAGAATTGTTGGAGAGTGCTGTAGCATGCCGTCAGAAAGAGAAGGATTCGACGGAAACAAGCTGCGATCGTAAGCGACGATTCTCTGGTAGCCACTCACGTCATCCCCTCTCGCGTCTCCGTCAACCCCATCCCCTTTTATTGTTCTTCTCTTTCGCTCTTTCCGTCCTGCTGACAGTAGTCCTGCTACTAGTTAGTCTGGCCGCGCGACCGGCTGACTAAACCTCTGGCTACATCACTACCGCAGTGCGACAATTTGATAGCTCGATCGGAGACGGTGAGATATATCCTCGCGACCCTGTACGCCACCTCTACTTTTCTCTCCTCTTCCCTTTCTGTCTCCTTCGTTTTCCGCTACCCTCAATCTGTCCAATTCTGTCTACCCCATCCAACGAAATTGTTGCACTTGCATCATTCAACCGCTGTGGCACCATTAAGCATCGCTCAGCCGCAGTTTCGTGTGTGCATCGAGACAGAAAAATTCTGATTATTTGATGTTACGAGAGACAAGGCGAGAGAAAAAAAGAGAAAGAGAGAAATATGAGGTAAACGATGAACTGTTATGGCACTGAGTTATTTATGATCCACCCAAGTGTCGAATATGACAGGTTGTTAGCGCGGAAAAATATACTACGAATGGTACCATGTTTCTTGACGTGCCTCTAATTATCCGGATATTTTTCAAGTCTGAACCATTCGAATTGCTTATTGGACACGCACAAAACAGCAGACCAAATTAGAATACTATTTAATATTTTGATTTTACTAAAATTGCAGTCACGAAAGTGGATTTATTCGCAATTATTTTTACGGTCTCGAGAATAATTCCAAAGAATAATTCCAGAGAATTTCCAGAAATGCTAAAATACATAGGATTACGGAAGCATTACTTCACGAAAAAGGACCGGTGTCCGTTTGCGTCAAAGGGTTAATATTCGATCGAATGGGATTAGGGAACGACAGAATTCCTTATTCACGATGAAATCTATATCTGCACCCGTCATCTTCCAAGGATTCCAAGTTCAAGATATGTGTGCGATATATATGCCACCTCACGTCATGAAGAGGGCGGGAGGGAGAGAGAAGAGCGTCAATAACCCGGCCGTTTCACAAAGGGACGCGACGGCAGGATGAATCGTCGAAGAGGCACGACGCCGATGCCTTTACCGAAGCAAGATACCTCGAGGCAGTGCTCCTTCCAGACCACGCCCCGGATGCCTTTGCCTACCTCGTGTCAATGCGGCCCGGGCCTTATTAGAATCGACGGTAATTCAGCGACGGGGAAGTTTGTTGATGAGGATTCTAGCTACAAGCAGTCGTTCGAAGCCGATGTCGGGCTGCGAAAGGGGACGATAACACCCTTACACAAGAAATACTTTGACATCATAAATATCTGTCTAAAAGGATCCGAGAGAGAGAGAGAGAGAGAGAGAGAGAGAGAGAGAGAGAGAACAAAGGACTGAGAATAAATAAATCGACGGACGAATTATAGTTATAACCAGTCAAAATTCTGGTTTCTGAAAATCAGATTTTTTTATATTCAAATTAAAAATATTTATGTTTATATAAACATTTTGTTATTTAAATAATTTATATTTATTTTTAAATTTTTTATTTATTTAATATAAAGCAAAAAATTTATTGTAGATAACATATTTGATATTTATCAAATCATGTTTTTACCTCTCTATCAATTATTTTGTTATATTTCAGTAAATTGAATAATTACCATTAGGAAACAGATTTGGTACATTTGCTATTTCCGTTAATTTACAACTAATTGTGCGAGTTGTCGTATGCATCAACATACGTTACTTCTGAGAATTTCTGCGGATTTGGAACGAGAACTTTAAATCCTTGAGAAGAGCGAGATGCTGACTGCTGAGAGAACACGAAGCTTCGAAAACTCGTCGAGTTTGGGTACATAGGCATAACATACTGCCTTTCCGCAACTTTGGACAAACTCTGATTGCTACGCGCGCTTTTCCCGATGCGCAGGGCGTGCCTGTCGCTTTTCCTGCGATGCTCGCGAATTTCTGCACACCAATGACTGTAAAGTTTCGGTAATAAGTCGAAAGATTAATATCGGTATAGTTCCGCGACGCGACTATTAGGCTATTTCTGCGTGAACGTGAGCGTTAACGATGATGCAATCAGCGTCATCGGGCTTCTAAGTTCTAACTAACGGCTTTCTAAGTTCTCGTTATCAGTTCAGATATATGTTCATTGCGATATAAAAGTCAGAAAATCATAATGAAGAAAATCGAGGAGAAAGATACCGACAATGCCGCTTATCTTCGAGACATTCTGACGGGCTCATTAATTTTACGAGGACTCCGCAAGAATCTCGAAGAGGCTCCCGTTGTTTTCTCGGCTATCACAACACTCTGTCAACCCCTCACACTAGTTTCCCCCCATTATTAACGTCACTGCGCGGTCCGTCAGAGTGAAGTACACAAAACGCGGGCAACCTGAAGCCCAGTGACAGGATCCATTAGAAGCGGTTTACTTAGGTCCTTTAAGATTAGCCTGCCGCCCCACTTTGCGGCTTCTCAGCTCTTTATCTTGATATTTAACTCGTGATATTTAACACTGCGTTATGACTCGGCGTCGGATGTAAAGCACAGTTCGATGATATTTACCAGGCGGAGGGAAACACAAGTTTAAAGAGCTCGAACGGCTTATTTCGACAAGTGAATTAGAAATAACTGAATCTTAGATTACAGATAAAATATTCATTTTCCTCCATTTGTATAAACACCGCGCAAATATTTTTTCCTCTGCTAATTTATTAGACCGCGTTGCTTGCTTGCAAATTTCATACTCTTTCGAGGACATGTCTTGACGCGATGCCATCGATTGTTACAGAAATTTCAAACTCGGCGACACGTGGCAGGTAATTTTGTATCGCATAATAATGGAGCAAAGGAGAAGCCGCAGCTCTCCTTGTATTTTCGAAGTTGTGTTGCGGCATAGAATCCCCTCCCCCCCCGTGTACAATCAGATGCTTTAATTAAAAGATTACATTTCAGGTTTCTTAAGGTAACATCCCTAGAAATTCTGCAATATTCATTCTTTTCAGTCTCTTCAGTAATATTACAATTATCTTTTTTCTTTTTTATGGCCTGTTTTATAATGTCTATCTGGCTACGATTCAATGTTGTATAGCAGTAAACAACAGCCGTGCTTCCTATCCATCTAACTTTAACGTCCGCGGTGAATCACCCGTGTTCATACCGATCCATTCGAACGATAATTATGATACTACCCTTGTGACGAGCCTCGGAACGCCGTGCCCCCAGGAAAAGCGTTTTACGCAGCGCGAACGCGTTAGAAAACCTTCCGGTCTGCCATGAAGATTGATGATCGAGCCCGCAGCCGACGGGCCCGAAGATTCGCTCGGTAAACTTTTTTTATTCCTCCCCTCTTTAATAGGTTACGTCACTCGGGGAATGAAAACGCCCTGGGTAGCACCTACGGCATAGTCGGTGCTCAACGACAAAAGAAAAGAACGAACCTCGCCGGTCCGTTGCGGAGGATAGTGCACCCTTCGGTCGCTTACCGCGTTTTTTCGTCATTACCCGGGTTGCCGTTACCCGGGAGGATAAGATCGTGAGTCGAGTTAGCCACGTAAATTGGCTTAAGGGATTTGAGTCTCAGTGCGCTTAATAGTGCGTGTCGTACTCGACGTTACACCGACAGTCAGGAATCGTGCCTGGTTCAACATTGCATACACGCGTCGCTGTTAAATCTTCACCGGTGAAATCCCTTGGACAAGAATCGATTGCAGTTTAATGATAAACTAACTATTCGCATCCGATACGTGATAAAAATATTCATGTTTTTATTAAACGAGTATTTTATTAAACGTGAGAAATTTAAAAAATAAACCACGTTTTTAATGTGTAAAATTCCCTTCGAATATGTATTCCTATATGGAACATATTTAATTTCTGTAATAAAAAAAAAACTGCGTGCAAATTTCACAAAGATCATAAAGAATAGAAAAATCAATAAGAATAAAATAAAAGAAGTTTAAAATCTAATAATTTGTATATATAAACTCTTAGAGAGAGAGAGAGAGAGAGAGAGAGAGAGAGAGAGAGAGAGATCTCATCAAAAAATCAAAGATGTGATTTAAAAAATTTAAAATAGGTCCAGAATTTAAAAATTAAGATGCAGCAAAATCCAGAAAGTTCAACAAATCAATCCGCAAAGCTTTAGAATACTATCATTGATCAAAAAATGCAACTGAAACTAATTATATTAAATTTAATGAACATGAAATCATAGGATTATTTTAATTCTTATAAAAAAATATTCTGTTATGATTTATATATGTGCGTCGACGCTTACATCGCTAAATCTCCGTAAAGATTCATATTAAATAATTATTTCAATCAATATGAAGGAAAACGGCAATCACGATCACAATCATTTAACTCTGCCAATAAAGGAATAATTATGCTATCAAGATGAAATTGCTGATAAAATCGTTGCACTCATAAAGAAGCGGATTCGTAAATGCGTCATTTCGATCGATCGGCCTGTTGACCGGCGCGCTGCGGGCAGAAGATTGAGATATTTATAAAGGCAATCCGCGTGGACGCAGCATGGAGAGGAGGATATAAGCCCCGGTGGATGAGGATTAAGGGTGCGTTTAAGGGCTGTTTACGGTTTTGCGGACGCCACGATATCAGCCTGCGCGTATAAGCCGCGGTGCTGCGGAATTTCGGATCGTGGTTTATGGATAGCTTGAAATAGGGACGGGGAGCCCAACGGCGATGGGATAAACCTTCATCGCTGCTCTAGTAGATTGCATAAGAGCAAGCGATCGTTTACGATAACATTAATCCATAATAAGATATTAATGTATAGTTCTTGCAAAATATAGCGATTCAAAGAAATTTCAACAAGAGATTCTAATAAGCACAAGATCCAATATGCTATATAAGTTATAAAGTATGACAAAATCTTATATAAAGTATGACAAAATCTTATATATTTTAAACTACTCTATATCTTACTCTAATCTGTATGTAAATTTTTCAAATTAAATTTATACATTCAGAAGCAAAACTTTTTCTCTCATTACATTATTCAAAGATATTCTATTATATTTTTGTTCTTCAAAAGATAATATTGTTAATGTCAAAAATTTCATCATGAAATTCGAGTAGTTTTATATAACATAATTAAAAAGACTTATCGCTCTCTAACACTATTATCAAAAATCACTATAATTTTCGTTACAATTCCATATGAAATAGTCTTACAATATTTTCTGATATGACCGAATTCAAATACGTAAATCATACCAAGTTAATAGTTGTCCTCTCTATTATATTTGTGAAGAGATAGTTTGTCGAACTATTTGTTTACTACAAATTGGTCGCGCATGTCATGATAATTCCCACGAAGTTTTACATATACCCTCGAGCATAAAAAGTATATTGTAACATGCAGAATTCACTTCCGAGTTAGATTCTTTAACGTAAATTTAATATTTTCTTAGAGACAATTTGATTACAATAATTAAACTCATATTAAATTATTTAAAAATGTAGATAAAAAATTCATTGTGATGTCCTTCTCATAAATATGCAAATTGAATACAAATATTATAATTATACTTTGTGTCGCATATCCCGCACAAGGAAATTATCGTCGAATTAATGTACACAGAACGCGGTATCTTATTAATTTTTAATTTGCCTAATGCCAAGTTAATTTATCTTACAAAGTTCCTTTCGGAAAATAAGTTTAACAAATGCGTTAAATCGATACCGGGCATATCCAAGTCTACACGGCTGCAACCTGTCAACTGTCGTGTTAAACAACATATTACAAGGCAAACCTGCGACTAACTACAATCTCTCCTGGGGTCGACACGGCATCTTGCGTAACCCAACTTTCTCATAATTCGTGTTGACAGCAATCTATTTATCCAGTGACTGACGACTCTTCGACTCGCTGCAATTTTCAAACCGCGTTATTGATCGTAATTTGCAAACGCGAATCTAATCTCGAAACAGCGAACAAAGCAACGAAGATTGATCGAGCGGATGCATTCTGTACGACGGTGCTATATATCAATTAAAGATTATGTTTCAGAAAAATCGAAAGGATTAAATTAAATATTAAAAATCGATATTCCTCACGCGCTTATCTCTGAAATATCGAAAATCTCTGAAATATATTCATGATTTTTCAATACTTTCAAATAATTTTAATATCATATAAGACACGAGACAATTGCAACAATCACAAGTTGCATCACTTTTATATAGGAAGGATACTCCAATCCCTTTGATTTCTACAGCTATATCGCTTGACATTTAGCAGCTCGGTATTTATACCCTTTACACCGGCAACTTTCTCCTCTCGTCTAAAATTTGTCAAACATGTCATACCGTAATCTACATTGGACACCTGTACACACCTGTACACAGCTCAGGGCTACGTGCGTTCGCGTTCCGCAAACGCGCACACCGATCCGTTAAGGTGCTACTGTACATGCAGATGCACCCAGGATATTTACGTTGATACGCTCTGTCGCATGGGCTTTAATACTAGCAACTGGGAGCGTGTTTCGAAAGGGAATGGGTCGTCGGGTTCTTGAGATTGAGTTAGGTTAAGGATGGGCTGGTATTCGGTGAGCAGTATCCCGGCACGTGTCGCGATACGCTCTGCGTAAACACTGCGTGTAAACACGATCGTAATGATTTAAGCCGTTTGCCATTTCTCTCTCTCTCTCTTTCTCTCTCTCTCTCTCTCTCTCTCTCTCTCTCTCTCTCTCTCTCTCTCTCCCCCCCTCCCTCTCTCTTTTACATACACACACACACACACACACAATCCAACACACACTCTTTCTCTCTCACACATACGCACGCCCACATCTTCCTTCTCTCACATGCCCCCTCCCGCCTCTCTCTTTTTCTCTCTATCTGTCTGTCTATCTGTCTCTTGCTGAGAGCGTCGTTGCTCTAATCTTTTCTCGTTCTTCTTCATTTATCACAGTCACCGTTAATCCACAAAGCTGCTGCACGTGTTTCCAGAATTCCCAACGCGATAATTGAAACATTTCTACCTCGATTAAACAATATTCTGCATTAGCCGGATTGTTGTTTACGGGATTGTTATGCGAAGTATATATAGCGATACAGGTGATATCGCATGAGGGTAAGATTTCGATTACGATTACGGACAGTTCACCGCAAATTTGTCAAAGTTGTCAAGTTTTGAATTGTAAGGAGAAACGATAAAAAGAAATAGAAGCGAAAAGATTTAATTTATAATATAATCTAAAAGAGGAAAAAGTTTGGAAGGTATATAAGCTGTAACAGTGAAGATAGGAAATTTTGTAAGAATCCTGCTTCATCCAAAGATCCTGCTTACATATGTATCCTACAGTTGAACAGTATCATTAAGTATTACCAGGCGCTGTCTCGCGCTGTCCGAATATATTCGAAAAGAGTTACTTCGTTGGGAGCTGGAAAATATCCGACAGTTGGCCCGCAACTTTTATTTTCATAAGGTCGATTTGCGCAACGCAATCTCACGCGTGTATTTAGAATATTCTGCTGACTTCGTCGAGACCGATTGAGTGTCCCAGTCACGTGAATCGCCCAAGGCCAATGATCGGACGAGGGGTGGACGTGCAATAGCCAGGACCAGCCGACTTTGCAAAGTAAAACGCGTGCACCGAAGTGCGGGGCCACGTGCCGAATGTATTTCGATCTCACTGGCAAAGAGGGAAGAGAATAGGATGGGAGTGGAGGCGTCGCGACGACGGGCAACACAACCACACCCTACGGACCCGCTAGATCGATAGTCACTACCCTGCTAGAGCAGGCAGGGAGAAAGAGACAGACAGAGAGAGAGAGAGAGAGAGAGAGAGAGAGAGAGAGAGAGAGAGAGAAGCGAAGAGATGGAGGACGGGTCGCTCGAGAAAAAAAGAGGGAAAGAAAGAGGAGGTGAGACAAATTGCCAAGAGATCTCACCAGGCTGCCTTCGTCCCGCGTTTCTTTCCTCTCTCACACGTTTTTCCTTTCTTCCCTGGGCTCTTCTCTTCTTCCACCCCGATCGGTTACCCACTGCCTACGACCAATGTCGTGCGACGCTTTTCCGACGCTCTCCCGACGCAATCTCCGACGCACGGATCTCGTCGTCTCGATAATTTCAAAAGAACGGAATTTATGACATTTGCGAGCGCGCGCGCGCGCGCGCGCGAGGGAGATTGTTAATGGATTCGCGATCAGGGCGATGCTGTTATCAGTTTTATATCGAGCCGATAATCTTGTCTGCTGTTTTATACGCGGCGAACAATTTCCACCTTCGCGAGAACAATCGTTTGCTCGACAGCAATTTGCGTAATTGGAATTTATATAATTACATTGCAATAATGCGATTGCTTCCTTCCCCTCTGCACGCGGATTAAGTTATCATAAAATGTTACACCGAATTTCCTGCCTCGAGTATACTTTCCAATTACGCAATGCGATTACGCTCTACCGTAATAAGAACTTCCCCGTCCCTCGCAAACAATCGTTTTCAGGGGTTTACTTTTTTTTTTTTCATGCTGCGCGAAAACTTCCCTGACAACACAATCTCCAAACGACTATCCGCTTATATTTCTCCTACCTTTTATCTCTCATCCTCCTTCTCTTTGCATTATTGTTTTATTATTCAAACAAGAAGAAAATATGTTTCAAAATAACACTCCATTATTTCCGCGTGCTATTTTTATAATATTCTATAATAATTTGCAATATTATTGAAATAATAAAGTCATCGTTATAATTATTTATTATTATTATTATTATAAATATGATTATTTAAAATTTTTTATTCTAAATAGTTTTGAGCTTAATTTATTTTGTCCTAGATGGCTAGATTTATTAATAATGTTACTTTCAACAATTCTGTTTGTTATCAAAGATACATATAACCCAGATCTTGCATCTAGAGGAAATTTAAGATTTACCTCAAACACAATGTATGTACGGGTTTTTAGGTCAACTGGCTTGTCTTTGCATTTACGTACATATTACCTATCTCTACGTTACTCATCACACAACGTTTCTCACAACAATATAGTCTTGCTGCCTAATTGTTCCAAGAATGACAATTCATGCTTGGAACTTATACTCGGTTAGTCACGCTCGCAGAAACGATCGCAGAACAGAATAGCTCGGTGAAATGCAAATTAGAGGTAGTTAAACTGCAATCCCTCTGCTTGTGGAGGATTTGATATGGTAGCAAGCATCTTATTAATACGACACGGTTAGATCAAAGATGAACATAGATAGAATGCAACAATTTAATATAACGTATCGACTATTACACCTATTACACCGTGTATATTGATATATGTTCGGCGCGTATGCGGAAGTTCGGTGAAAAGAGCTTTTCATCGTGACGAAATGGAATAACTCGTATCCACTGAATTTCGACAGTTAAATTATATTGACCATGACGCTCGCAAAAAAGAAATTACGTAAGCTATTATGCATTCAAATTAAATTCGAAAAAAATTTAGTATACGTGACGTATTTTTGTTACGAATAACGCTCGATCGTGCGGGCGGTGTATTCTCTTTTTTTTTTTTTTTCCCTTTTAAATGGATTTCAATTTATCCGCTAGAAAAATTCGCTCGGCCACCAAGCGGTGCGAGTTAATAAATTGGTTGTATCGATGCCTCGCAAGAACAACTCACGAATATATTTCTGAGAGCTCATTTACGCAAATGTTATACAAGCTCCCGGTGTGAATACAAAATAGAAATTACGTGACGCAGCGCAAACAGTAACGACTTGGCTCGCATGCGAGGTATGGCGACTCTAGTTTCTCAGGATAAAATCCCATGGGGGGGACCTTCCGTAATAGAATATCGCGCGTATAGTTGAAACGGGACGATCTCTTTAAAACTGAATAATATATCAACAACACTGAGAACTGTTTACGACTAGTATCTCGACTTGTCTCCAAGGATTCTCCTATCGTTGGAATTGCGCGCGCGCATAATCCTCCGCGTGAAAGCCGCGCTATCCTAAACTTTCGACAATATTAATTTTAACAGAACAAAAGTAATTACTTTTCAACGTTTGCAGCTGCTGAACTGCAATTTAATCCGAGCAAAAAAAAAAGAACGATGAACGTGCAGTCGACGAAACGGTCGTACAACAATTTAACATAAATAACGTTCACCGGCTATAAAGGTGATTCCTCCCCATGTACCAGATATGGATTCCCTTTTCATTTGGTATACCTGACTGATAAAAAAAAGTAGAAGTGATTAAATTAAATTACTCGGAAGAAAAATTAATTGATCACTTCCAACGCAGCGAAATTCCCGAGAAGATTACTCGGAGAATCCACTTCTAATGATCTTCCCGTCGATACCGGTAAATTGAAATTGATCACCGAATCGCAATGCGTCATCTCGATCAATATTTTTATACGTGTTCGATCTTATTGTCAGCGTAATTAAAGATACACACGTACCTTCCGGACGCGACGTTCACGTACGCTCGGCATCCCATTGCTCCCACGAGCGGCGTAACTTCGCGGATACGTCCCTGGGGATAAATCCCGTGTTCTAACCCGCTAGGGGTACCCTGTGTTACTACGGGAAATGTGTTTATTCCCGCCCTTCCACTGTTCTCCGCAAAATCGCTGTTGTTTTCCGACTTGCGCGCAAGTCGGAAGTGCATCGCGTCATCGCGTATCGGCGTGATGCAACGCGAGGTATCGTTCGGGTATCGGGACGTTGTAACCATAAGCGTGCACTTGCAATCCCGCAATACAATATCGCTACACTTTAACCTTCTCGTATCGTCAAAGTATCATTAAATTGTAATTCTCTCTGATTTCAGAGCGAGCCATTAAGATGAGCCCGCGAAATCTCGAGTTGCAATGGAGGTCTAAAAAGTTAGTCCAAAAGGTAAGTCTAAATCATTTTGAGAACTTGTAAGAGATCAGAGCAGAATTTCTTCTTGCGAAAAAGAATTGTATTCTATTTACGATAACCGATTCAATCAGAGATACGTAAAGATTAATTGTCCGTTGCAAACTTTTCGTTAAACCAAAATTTCAATCATTTTTCCGATACGCACATCCCTGTTTTTTTTTTTTTTTGTTTAATTTCAGCGACAGTTTTGCTTTTAATGCACGCAGCGGTAAATTAAAAAGTCAAAAACGCTTTGACAGACCAAACTAACAAAAGAGGATTAACCACGATGGCGAATACGACGGCGGCGTCGGCAACTTTTTCCTGATATAAATATGTATGCGAACGACGCTCTGGCACAACCCCCGCACCGTAATCCGCAGCGGCGCTAATGAAGAAAGATCGATGACAGAAACGAAGAAAAAAGAAGATGTCACCAGCACAAAGGCTGATCCGTTTCGGTTTCATCGAGGGGGAGGGAGGGGGGGAGATCAGCGTTTCGTAACTCACACAATTTGCAAGCGTTTTGTCGCCGCGGCGTCGACGACGGAAGCGATCTGTACCGCCCCCCCGTCGCCGCTGCCGCCCGACATATCGCGATCTCCCGGCGGGGTAAAACAGCGTGAGAAGGGTGAAAAGGGGCCAGGATAGGAATTAGGGGGCGCGTCGGCCGACGCCAGCTGGAGGTA
Source organism: Pogonomyrmex barbatus (assembly GCF_055798465.1). Classification (NCBI taxonomy): domain Eukaryota; kingdom Metazoa; phylum Arthropoda; class Insecta; order Hymenoptera; family Formicidae; genus Pogonomyrmex; species Pogonomyrmex barbatus. The sequence continues at coordinate 22,331,654 of NW_028297116.1, forward strand.
GGAAAAATCGAAGAAACGAAGGGTCAAATGCCACGTGATGGATAGCTCGCCGTAGGAGGTCCAAGCGTATGAAATTGATCAGCCAGCCAGAATCATTCGATTCTACTTCCTACCCGTCCTTTCCCTTTCCCCTAATGTTGTCCAATCCTCCCGTCGTCCACCTCTTTCCCTCCCTCTCTTTCTCTCGCCCGGTCGTTCGCTCTCTCGTCGAAGCTCCCCGTCGCTTCTCCCTCTGTTTCTTTCGTTCCATTCATTTTCTTTCCGCGTCGTACGACGTCGATAACTCTGATTCTCCCGGATCGCCCACCTCCGCGTCGGCGGTGTTTTATTTTCACGGACCTCGACCAATGGCCGCGGACCACGGCCGATTGCCGATGGCAATGCTCTCGAGAAAATTCATGTAGCATGTAAGAAAAATTACGATTCCTCCGCTTCTCCGTCGTACAGTCGGCCGCTTAACGAGAAAGAGAGATGCTGGAAAATACCGCAGCTTCTACACGGTTTCCCTCGAAAAAGAAGAAACTTGTTCTTTATGCAATCCGAATCCGCGGCTCGCCTGGTTACGCGACACCGCCCCCCGTGCATGCCCGCGGGCAAATAAATCTCATTTTAATTCGAGAACATCGAGAGAGAGAGAGAGAGAGAGAGAGAGAGAGAGTCGATTTAAATCACGAATAAAATTCATATAGAATTTTCCGTGTAATTTCCTGGCGTGGTGCAAAGGCCAGTGAATACAGACTCTCGAATACAGACTCAATTTATATAAGTGCAAATAAACTTCCGAGATTATTACGCCGTCTGCCGATAATAATCTGGCGGGTGAAATCAATTTCACGTTTCGCGGCGTCCACGAGCTTCTGTTCGAAGTTGTGGCAAATGCTCGAACGATCACGGAAATGGGGACACCCTGTACACAACGAGGCGATAACAGTTCGTGGGAGTTATAGAGGGAGCGAAGTTAGTAAGCTCCGATCGGGAAACACAGAGGTTGATGTATAAGATAGAGTTAAACAGACAGAGAGAGAGAGAGAGAGAGAGGGGGGGGGAGGGAGGGAGAGAGAGAGAGATAAAGGAAAAAAGAATATACGAATGAAACGAGGAAGGAGAGGTCTGAGCTAAAAACATGACTGCAACGAGAAGCCGAAGAAAGACGCAGTGAGATTGCGGATCGTCTGATAACAATAAATACCTATCAACGCCAGATGGAATTGCGACAAAGTTGCCTTTTTTCGCGACTCGCTAATAAAGTAGTATCGAGTCGAGAAAATGCATTCTCTCAAATATCCGTTTGCATTCTCGTAGCAAACCTATGGGGGTGTTTCACGATTTATGCATAAGGTATATTCAGCAAAAAAGAACACTTTGTGAGACACATCTCGAGTACTGGAATCAGCGTCGAACTTGATAAAAAGAGAGGAAAACGGAAAGGGAAAGGAACGACAAATAAAAGTGTTTTATGTGTCGCTGTCGAAACGCAGGGTGCGTAACCTCCCCTCCCCTCCCCTCCCCCGCGGGATTCCTCCCGGAGATACACCCTTACGGGAAGGAAAAAAGGCACAGGAAGCTTCGAAAGTTTGGCCAAGAAAGTTTGCAAAAGCATGCTGCTGCCACCAAACGACCTTCGTCCTGCACACAGCTTCGAATTTCATTTTGGAACATTGAATCTTATTAAGAAGTAAAGTCGTTTCGGAGAAAGTTGGCGAATATTGTGGACGGGGCTTCCTTATAAATCCGTGGCTCAGCGCGATATTTCTCGTTGGCCTCGAAAGCCTGCCTCGAAAACTCCAATCCAATTTCGGATGGAAGTGATTACAAGGATATTGTCACCCGGAAGGCTTTTACGGAGAGAAGTACTTACGTTACTCCTACCTTGCTTAAGTTAACGCTTTACGATTCGTAATAAGTGTCTGCTTGTTCTCGGCCGAAGCGCCGATTAATAACGATCAAAAACCGGGAGAGCAAACTTTATTGCCGCGCGTTCTGTGTGTTGATCGCGCTTTGTGCCCTGGACGAGACTTTTTTCATTACTTTCTGTATTCTCATTAAGTGCAATATTCGCCAAGGATTATACTGCAAGAAGCATCCCGTGCATAAATATCGTTTATCGAGGAAACTTTTCAATGACTCGTGAGAGATTTTATTATTGGCATTTCTTTAAATATCAGTAAAAACTTATTTTCCACCCGGTATCGTGACAATCGCGATAAACAGACAGAGATGCAAAAGGGAAATCTGAAGATTCTTTAGAACGGTATAAATCTTATGAACGTGCGAGAATAGAGCGCTTGCGAGCACGTAGAAGATATATGTACACGCTTGACGCTATCTGTGTATCTTCTTTTATCTAAGATTTAAATTATATTCTCTCCTGCTACCACGCGTTGAATGAACAAAAACTGAAAATTTCATCAATTTTAAGATAAACACATCTACATTGTACGTATCCACATTTTTGTCTGTCTAATATACTTGGTAAAAAATTCAAACTCAAGTCTGCATGAAATTTTGTAATATATCTTTATAACAAGGTTCTTTATATCAAATTTTCCTTGTATCATTTCTATATTTTCACACAAACGCAACGTATTCTCTTGTCGGATTGTGTATTCGCTATTTCCTAACACGCATTCAAGTAAGTACTCCATTTACGATGAGTTTTTCTGTGAACTCCCTTATTTCTACAAATTGTACAAAAAAAAAATTTCAAATCGTTGTAAAATAATTCGGGCGGCACAAAATATGATCAAGTGTGAGCGTGTGAAAAATATGTATAAACTGGAACCACTCGAATTCAAACGAGATAAAAGCGAGCAATCAGTTACGTTCGATTATAATGAGCTGCGACTAGTGAATCTCTACTTTGAAAAACCTAAAGGTAAAAAGAAGATCATTCTTTTTTTTTAACTAACTTCCAACAAAAGCACGGTAGTAGTTATTATTGGCCCTCTAGGATGCTCCGAGTTTCTTAAACAAGAGCCCCCTTCTCTTCTCGTCTTTATCATCTTTTCTGTCTAGCCTCTCCATTCTTCCTAACGTATCTTTATCAACCTCTATCTTCCACTTTCGCTCTCTCGATGATGGAGATTGAACGTAATTTATTTGCTATTCTCCCATCCTCTCGTTCTGTGCGGCAGGAATTTAATTTTCTGAACGCTATCTGCGCCTGTACGATGAATCTTTGAGCAAAACTTATAAGTTTGCCCTACGACGGACAGAATCTACTATGTATGAAACTAAAAATATGCATAATATACATAACAATATGTACAAAATTAATCAGTGTGCAAAGTAATAAATACAGAAATATGCTATTCTATGTAATATTTCTATGTAATAACACAAATAAAATATTCATATTAGCTTAAATATTCAGATAATCTACCGAAATAGATATAAAGTTGCTATAAAATGAATAGTCATTTTAATATAGATCAATTATCGATAAATAACTTATGTATAATATTATAATTATATTAATGGCATCGTTTCTGATGCATAGATTTTAATATTCTTTTATTAATGACTTTTCTTTATATTACAATTTATTAGTAGATTTTTTTTATTTCTCACTATAAATATGTGTGCAGGGTATCCCATCCATTTTAAATAATGTATTTTAAAAAAAAACGTTTCAAGGTTAGCAAATAAAAGTTGTAAGGTTTCAAAAGGGCCATATGATTGTGATATTGATTTATTTGTAAATAATGCTATTATCGAGATTTTTCTATGGTCACCATTTTTTTTTTAATGAAATTATATATTTTTTGTTACGCAGTGACAATTCTTCAAATGATGCCTCTATTTATTTTAGATAAAAGAGTATTAAGATCAAAAAATCAATATGAGATATTTTATACTCTATTCTGATATATTTGGACACTCTGCATATACACTCATGATACATATCATGATAAGAATATATATGTATATTCAAAATAAACATTTGCGGAACGCAAAGATTCGTCTTTGTCCCACGTCTCTTTACATTTATTTTTTGAGAAGAATTTTTATAATAATCTTTTAAAAATCGTGCGCCTCATGAAAAAAACCATAAAAAAACGTCGCGCGCAGTTTTTGCTTAGATGTTCACACTTTTTTTGCCTTTTCAGAAAAGTGTCAAAAAGGTATAGTACTTTGCGCTTTGAAATACGATATGCCGATACCGTGAAGATGTTCACGCGCGCCATTTATCGGATCGCGGATCGATTGTGGTCGATATTGTCAACATCTTAATAGTGTATTATATAATTTTATTACAGTATTATATAATATTTGCCTTCTCTGTTTTAAAAGACAAAATAGCAAATAGCGCGCGCGTAGCGCGCGTCTGTATTAATAATCATAAAAAAAATAGCTTACTAAAAAATAGAATATTTAAATATCATATATATTTAATTTTTCTTCAAATAGAAAAAAATAAAATTAATTACATGATTTACGAAAAAGAGACGAATGAATAAAATGGATTACATGTACAAAAGCGTGATCTATGCTGATAGAATCGCGTTTTTGATTAAAAGCCAGCAGAAATGTTTTCCTTAAATATGATGCGATAGATAGAATAGCTGGAGATGCGTCTGCCGTTTATGGGAATTGCCTATAGCAGTAAAGCGTACGATTTGATAGGAACCAATACATTTGAGCTTATCACCTTATCGCCAATGGCTATACCGCGCTAGTAACACTCCGCGCTCAGGGGGAGTCAGCCATAAAATACAGAATGAACCCCCCTGTCAGGTCGACCGGTATCACTTCACCCCCGCCCAAACTCATCCCTGGACATTTCGTTCCGACGGGCTCATCCCTCACGGTCTGTCTACGTCTATGCCGCATCGCAATCGATTTTCACGAACACGCCCGTGTTCACGCGCATCTACGAATACTTATGCACGCAATTTTACACCTGATCAATAAATGTAGAGTATTTCATCTCTGACAAGCTGTACTTAATGAGATATATCTTTGACCGATGCCGCCGAGTTGTGATTATCTTCATAACAGGTATTTCATAAAATTAACGAAAGATAATACACGTAAATTGAGTGGTAAGATTTTTTTCGAAAAAGAGAAGGTACATCTTCGCGCTTATTAAATATGGATGCACGTTTTAAACGAATTAGCTATCCTGGAAATATTGATTGCAACAAACATTTTGAGTAAATTATTTGGGATGATTCATGCACACACATTTACCTGGTAACGTAGTAATACCACAAAATTGGAACGACCAATATTACTCCCAATAGCTTTGATCTAAAGGAAATGGCATATCGTGTGTCCTCGGCTGCTCTGGTTTCAAGACGTTGATGTATATATAACTTCAATAAATTATAGTATGCTACAAATTAAATATGTTTATACATCAATCATTTGTATAATAAATCTTTGTACAAATTTATATACTTTTTTTATATCTGCTTTATCTATCTTGTTAGTCTCTTTTTCTATGTGTTGTAAACATCGGCAAATATATGCAAACGGCATTCAACGAAATTCAACGCGTACAAAATGGAAGATCCATGTAATTATTATAAAATTCTATATATTCACTTGCAATCCTGTATAATACACAGAATAATTGCATCCAGCCAATGAATAATTAAAAAAAAAAAAAAAAAGAAAACAATGCTTCATTTGGCGTGCATTTTAGAGTTTACGGTGTTCTCGAAAACAACAACAAATGCTGGACTTCCTTATTCCGCGCGTGATTTTCACGCATTCGCACACTGCGAACGCATAACGTGTAAAATCCGCGCTATGATCAGGCATTTAACACGCTCTCCGATGAATGATGAAATGGACAGCCACTATTCGCAATCAACGACGGATGTAAATATTTAACGCGGTTATATACAGACGCGAATAAAATTCGCTTAATTTATTACCCAGCGGCTGACAAATTGTGAAACATTGATTATCGGTCGTGTTCTCTCGTAACTTCCCTCTCTCTTTATATCCTTTCATTCATACCGCACGTTTCGCAATCTCAAAGAGCAATTTCCGCAAAATACTCGCCTGAAACGCCACAAAAAATGCCCCCAGTGCTAAAAAAATGAATGATTGCATTATTCTATATTAAATTTTGCCTCGCGCGCTTGGTATCTCACTGAAAATATATGCATTAGAAGATCCAATTTTTCCGATTAATTAGGCAACTGCAAATCTAATTTCTGTGTACCTATATGTTTAATTAATTATTTATTAAATAATAAATCATTATATCTTTATGTAATTATGCCATATCTAATCTGTTTAAAAAATTCTCCCGGTCAATATTACGTGTCACACTATTCATTATTTGCACAATTAAACCATTGGCAAATGACTTCAATCTCGGAATATATAATCTCTATATATTTGAAATTCAAATGCCTTCAACAGAACAAATATCGATACAGGAAAGAGAGACAATTTTTCGCGTTATTTTATATCTATTAATATGCATTTAATCAAGAGATTTTATTAACATATAACAAGTACGTGATCACCATCACGAAAATAAAAATTTAATTATTCAGATCGTTTCAAGAAACATTCAATATTTCTCAATATGCAATTACAAATTAAAATATCACATATCTCGATTTATCGCATTAATAAATAAAAATTTTTTTATCAATATGCTTTTATTTTTTTTTCTTATTTTTTTCTAAGTAGTAATCCTACAGATATATTTAATTCGAGACAGATATATTTGATTCGAGAATTAAGTGGTTTGCGTATGAAATTAAAAAAAAATGTATTATTTATAATTAACTTGTCAATATCAGCTGACGCCTGTATAGTATATTAAATCAAAAACCGTCTCAACTGAGGAGTGAAAATCAATATCACTCTAGCCATGAAAATTAATAATAGATTGTACATGCGTCTTGAAACTCGTGGAAACTCTGTGCGATCTCATTAGCCAACTTTGATCGTTTACAACTTGAAATTATAATAATGTCGACATTCTCATTTAGGATTTTCAACTCAAATTAATCTCTAGAATACGCTATTAAAGTATTGTAAGCGGTAGATGTGGAACACCTTTTATAATAGATAAAGTTTACATACGCACATACGTGTGTGCCAGGTTTTTAATGAAACACTCGGTATTTCGCTACGACGGGACAACGAACATGGAAGGGATTTAACAAAAATCGTTACAAAGTTGATTCGCCCAATTATCGCGCGTCTTGCTTCCAACGGGATTATCATAATTATTTCCCAGGCGACGCGAAAGTTACCTCGAAGGACATTAGTCCGCGCGTGCCGGGAATCTATGTTGCAAAATTTGGAGAACTTTATATCCGTTCGAGCGCAAACAGAAGTTGGCGTACTTCCTTTCGCACCCCTCACGTCCCTCACGCTGTACTTTCGATTTTTCCTCGTCGGACGTCGACATTCGGCCGTGCGACTCCATTGTCCGTGAAATTCGACGCCGAAACCCAAGACGAGAGAAGATACTACGCCCCTTTCACGGCTCTTTGCGCGAGAAAAAAAATGACGCAGTCGGTTGGAGAGCAGCCGGGAGTCTCATCGTCGTCGATTGACAGGACATTGAGTGTCTTCTGTGTTTACACGTCCCCGGGGGCAGTCGAGGTATCATGGGCTGAGACGCCTGAGACCTCCCCGTAGCCATCTCGCCTCGGTGCGTTCACCCTCGTTTTCGTTGCATATTGAGAATATAACATGTTTTCTCCTTCCGTCCTTTACCCTACCTCCGATCCGGCCTCCGAGGCGGCATCCTGTTTCGCGGCGGATATCTCGGCGATATTGTTTTAAAGCAGAAATCTGTCCCCCGCGAGCTGTAAATTGAGAGGAGATCCCGCCGCGCCGCGCGAGATGACTTCGTTCCCCAGGCCGTTCAACCCTCGCGTTAAGGAAAAGTGAGACGGGAGCCGAGTTTATGGAAAGTACCCACCGGATTTCTATCCATCTCGCCGGGAATTCGTTTATCGGCTCCCGCTTTTTCCCCGAGTCGTATGCGCCCGCTGCGTACGAGCGTCTAAAAATGGAAAACTGCCCGATGCACTTAAGAAGGATTGCGGATTGTGGATTGCAGCGAACTGTGGCGAGGACCAGGTCACGAGGAGAGCGTCGCTCGCGAAGCGTCGCGGAATAATCGACGGTCCCCGATCCCAAGCGTGTCGTTCCTCTCCCCCCCCCCCCGCCCCTGCGGTCCTCCGCACTGTCGCATGTTTGCTCTTCGTTGCGCTGCGGCTTTTCCGGAAATGACCGCATTAGGTGTCGCATCTTGGACTGATAGTCCGTATAAACGCGAACGAGCGCCAGTGCGGCGCTCACGTGGGACTCCCGGCGCGCTCTCGTCGTGAACTCGTATTCTCGCGGCCACCCCGTGTCGCCGCGACACGTACGTCAGACGTCTCTCGTATTCCCTGGAAAACCTGAGGGAAATCTCCCGCATCGCGGGATACGGCGGCCCCATTTATCCTTCGACGGCCTCCCCGTTCTCGACCCCGTTCGACGTTGCTCTCCTCGACGAGGAGGTGCAAAGCCCCGTGCACCCCGTTATCGCGGTGCACTACGACCGTGATTTTGGAAAATTCTTATCACGATCTCTCCAGATCAGAAACCAGTTCCGTTCCGTGCTATATCGAGAAAATCGAATCTTTCCTTTCTTTTTCTGACGTCTGAGGTTACAATTACGATGATGAAATTTTGTTTTGCGCATGTGGATTTCCCTACTTGCACATAATTTAGGATATGGTATACGCGCTTAGTTACAGAATTCATTTTGCATTGTTTATCGCATACATAATACGCACACATTGATGCAAACATTATCTGGATTTGAACGTATAGCCGAAGATTTATTTAGTAGCGGATGCCCCATAAATATTCCCGCGTTCTGAAAACTGCGGGGGTTGAAAGTAGTTATTCATCGCGCAGGATTCACCTCGCGGAAGGATAACACGAGCGGATTACAGAAATTTATGCGCACGTCGATCCTGGCGTTAGATTGCACGAACGGCAGTCAGATTTTGAGAAATATCCGTTGTAAGAAAGATCACGTAGACTTCCTCTAGACAAGAAAAGTCATAGGTAAGAAGAAAAGCTGATATTCAAGCCTGCCTCGGGACGAGTCGCTCCTTTATTTCGCCGTAATAGAGAATCAAGGACCTCCTCGATTATCCATTATTCTCAGAGGAGCCCGACCTTTGTCTCCGCGGAATAAAGTGACTTTGAAAAACTTCCGTCTCCAGTTCGCGATTCTTCGTAACGTCTCTTAGAAAAGTAAGAGGAGAAGAAGAAGAATTTCTTCCGCTTCTATTCAACCGCCGTCGTATCTTCTCAATTATTGAGTGGTACGACAAACACGCAAAACGTAAATTTTCAAATTGCCTCACACAAATCGTCCATGTTATTAATTTTTGCGCATTTTCAATTTGCCGAATCAAATTAATTACGCATCACAGATGTATCGCATCGCGAATTTTCCTACGCGATGTATAGCGCGCGTAGAAATCAAAATTCATTTATTTCCGTAGCAACGCAATTTGATTAAAAATCTGGCAAATGAAATAAAACTCCAATACGACGAATTATTAAAGCGACTACGTCGCGCTTTCGACGGCTATCGGTTCTACAATAATATTCAATATTTTGTAAAAGCGTGTAATATGTATGTAATATGTAATGTATAGATACCACACTTGCTTTGACGCGTTTGCCTCTGACAAAAAATATAGCTACGGAAGGAACGAAATATCTGAGAGTGAACTCTCGCACGTCGAATGGCATGAAAGGAAGAAATTGTCTTCTTGTGCGAGAACCTTTCCGCAGCGTAGAGAATGAGCAGCCGAGGAAGGATGAAAGAAAATGGAAAATAATGCGCAAACCGTGCCGTCGCTACCGGAACAAAGGGAAGAAACGAGGATGGAGAAAACGGAATAAAAATAGAGGAACGATAAAGGAAGGAAAAGGATGGAAAGGCGTGGAGTCACGACTTTAGCTGAGACTTTTCGAGACTTTTCCGGCAGAGGCAGGTGGGAGGGCCATTAAAAACGCTCGCAAAACAACGCTTCGTTATAAACCTCGTGAAATGCTTCTCATCTTCTCCTTCCTGCACTCATTCTTCCTCGTCTCTCTCTTTCTCTCTCTCTCTCTCTCTTTCTCTTTCTCTCTCCTTCTCTCCTTCTTTCTAGTTCGTTACTCTTTTTCCCTCGTCTCTCTGAGTCTCTCGCAAGTGCAATAATAATAAATGGAAAGAAGCGGCTTTTATGATGCCACTAATAACTTTTTACTTATCACAGTGAGAAACCGCGTAAAAGTATTCAGGGAGTAATAGAAAAGAGAACCGTTTGGAATCTGCGTTTATGGTTTCATCTCAGGAATGTTTAAAGTTCAAAAAAAAAGAGCATAATCGCGGAAAGTAAATTAAACGAAAACTGACTCGTAACATTAATCATACGATTTGTTTTTCTCAGAGATTAATTCGGCGTCAGTGTATTGCGAAGTAAAATTATGTACTCAGGGCTCATCAATGCACAAATCAAATTGCCGAGACGAATGTGCAAAGACGAGGGCTGTGAAAAAAATTTCAAAAAGCCAAGGAATCGAGTCCGATCACGTACATTCATCTCGATCGTAAAACAAACCCGTTCCACTGTTCGCTGTTTCCTATGGCCCATCCGAGAAAATGTATAGCCACGTACTCGTAGACTGTCTAAGCACATAACGACGTGCTGCATGTGGAAATACGTAAAAACGCCTCGCAACGATCATAGCTGGCGAGATGAAGTAGTAGGCGACGGTAGTAGACCTTTTTACGCAGCACGGACAAAGTGCATCTTCAAACTCCTCGGATTGAAAGTGTAACATTATTTGTTTAAGTGCAACATGGCGCGGCTCTATCGTTTACTGCACGCATCGGAAAAAGAATCACAAAGCAAACGTCGTGAATGAGAAATGCGAGAAGAGAGAACATAGCGAGCTGCTGGGACTATGGGCGAGCGTTTGGCAGAGACAGTTAAAAAAAAAAATGGCATTCTCACTTTGTGCACGGTGTCGCGATGTTATCGTGTGACGAAATGCGCTCCGACGGCCGTTCATATCTGTTCATAATACGGCTGGATGCAGTCACCGACCGAGTTAATTTTGCGCGGGCGCTTTTGTTTTCGCCATTCCTGCATAATTCCGCGCTGTTAGGCTGTACATTATGAGGTAGCTTTGACACAGCGATAATAGAGTGCAAATAAAACAAAGATATTTTATGCGAAATTGCAGGAAGAATGCTCCAAAGTCTTTATAATAACATCGAGTAATTCTTTTATATACATAAATATATAATTTTCGTCGGTAAAATGCAAATGAATTTTATTTATAAATTCTAATATGGTATTATAATAACTTGATGCGATTTCAAATTTTGCAGGAAGAGAATTATTTTATTATTATTAGTGCTAGTGCGAGATGCTTAATGGAGCTATCTGGAGAAACATTTTTTTCCGTCACGTTCTTTTCAAGATAGTAATACCATAGAGATTCGATCGATGTTCCCTCGCAAGATACAGACTATGAAGAATGACGACCATTAATCGAAGAAAAAGATGGTGGTCTCCGAGCTTAACGTATCTGCGAGAATAGGCGATAGGACAAGAGTGAAATATGAATATCACGGTCACCGAGGGTAGAAGGATCTTTTACATATACAAAAAAATTTAAGAACCGTATCTGTGAAAATTATCTAACTTCATTTCAGCGACATATATTACTTTATTTCTTTTTTTTTTTTTATTTTTTCGCTCGATGAAGGTTTGACGGTCGATTAAATATGAATATGCGTATAGTAAAATTTTATACGATCGCATAAAGTAAAAGACATCGCGGTGATGCGCCACCCTCGTCTCTGAAATACTCTTAATTCCCTTCATTGGTGCACCGACCTGCCGTGCTGCAGGACTATACGCGCAGACGATATGCAAATACAATAAATAAAATCTCTGGCGCTGAACAGAATACAAAATCGCGTGACACCGGTATAATGGAACAGCGGAATCGCGCACAAGTGTAGGACAGGAAGGAAATATGGGTTTCGCGGCCATGGGAGTAGGAAGATGCACGCGCGCGCGCGCTCAAGCAAACTGTCGCGGCATGCTAGAACGTCAAGCGTATAAATCTCACTGTTTCTCCCTCGCCGAGGTGTAACTATGCTACAAGGCACCCGGAGGCGACATTAAAGGAGCCACCGTAAGCCGCGGAGACACTTTGGTATTTAAATGCCGGCGGAGTCCACGCTACGCGGACGGGATAAATGAAAATCAGCGGGGGGAAAGAGAGAAATGGAAGACGAGACTTGAAGAAGCGTTGGCGACAACGACGACGACGACGACGATGACGACGATACACGAGACTGGTAAGGATGCACGAAAAGCATATAAAGGGACAAGAGTAGACGTCGACGCGCGACGAAGACCGACGAAGAAGGGCCCGAATTCGAGAGGGTAAAGGACCACTCGGTGCCGGCAGCGGTAATTTAGGCAACACAACGGAACTCGTAGAGACAATTGTCGGCAGTGTAAAGGAGTGTAGAGCCCGACAGTGCCCTCGTCGCGCGCTTCCAATCTCCCTTCCCTCCCGCGCGCCCCTCGTGTCTCCTCTACGCTCTCGCTCCGGTGCACTAGAGCACGCTGACGCCGCTTAAATCCAAGACAAACGTTCTTGGGATGCATTTCTGCACGCTACACGTGACAACCCCTTTATTCGCGCCTTATTTGCAAACCAATTTCACGTGCAACGTCGCGTAGCACGGAAGTTATGTCGCCGATATGCATCACGATGCAACTCGTGCTGCCGCCGGCGACCGTCTGGCCGTAGTGACATATCGCCTTGCGAGTCGCGAGCTTACGGTGACGTCAGACACGAGCGGCAATACGCTCGCTGACGAGCTTATAGAAACGTTCGGATTCGCGTATTACGATATTTGAGGGCGCATCATCGCGCACACATACGCTGGGATTACTCAAAAAGAGATCAAAGCTCAGATCTCGTTCTTAGAGAAACGTCGACGCGGTTCTCTCGAAATAATTTCATACAGCAATTTTTTTGATTCTCTTTTTAGAATATTGATAATCAAAATGAAAATTATGTTGCAGTTTACTTTCAATTTGTGACAGTTTAAAACTCACGAGCTCTCGGGAAGTTTTCGACAATTTTTATAGAGCAACGACTTGAAATTCCATGGTTAAAAGAGAGCATCGTTGGGCCCGAAAAATCCATGTATAATGGATAGTGGATCACAATTGTGACGTGTCAATTTAGCGGCCAGCCAAAATGCGTCGCGACGGGCGCGGATGAATCACGATTCGCAATACGCGACCGCGGGATATCCACAATATTCGCAGATTGAAAGCAAACAGGTAATATTTGCGGGCGCTCCGATAAAGCGCGCGTGTTTACGAATTTTTACACAGCGGTGGGTAAACAACGGGTTTTCCACGGACGAGGTCGCGTTACACCTCGAGCCGCCCTGCCGACTGATGACATTTTCGTATCGGTTTCCCGGTATTTTCCGTTCCGGTCTCTCCGCTTTATTCCCGCACGATAAATCCGACCGCCGGGGATTGCAGGACCGCTCGTCATCGATCATCGTACGTACATAATCACCGCGTACGATCCGTCGTCCGTTATTCCGGAGACCCGGCGAACGAACGGCAGAAACAACGGATCGTCCTGCAACGTCGACGTGCGACAATGTCGTCGCGGCTATAAAATTTCCGGGATAGATGCGTGCCGATGCATTTCCCATTCGATTTCTAGTGCGAAATGGTCAGTTAACGTCCGATTAAAGAGCCATTGTTTTGGCAATACTTTAAAGCCGGATTTTATTGCGAATATCTTTCATACCGTTATTTACGTTCCAATAAATATTAATCTAAACGATTGACGATACTTTTAATCACAAGCTTTCTTCCATTATAACATTCCTAGAATTTATAGCAAAATTTTATTCAGGTTTTTTAATCCCGATTAATTGTTAATTCATTCGCGATAGACTAGATAGTGATATTCAATGTCGAATCATGAATTGATTTATACCGATAAATGGAAATTAGAATGTTTTAATTGAGAAAGAGAAATAAGAAATAATAACATTAAAATTTTTTTTCTAAAAATAGTATTCATTATGATTAATAGCTTTAGGAACAGAAATAATTATATATGTAAAAATATCTATTGGAAATCTGTGATATTTTTTATCTAAAATACTTTATGTATAAACATGTCTTGAATAGAATTAATTTTATACAAAAACATTTATTATCTCAAAATTTTATTGTAGAATAATATTACACTTTACCGTTTTAATTTACAAATTGACTTCTAGACATTTTTTCGAATCACTTCTTCCTATAAATAGCTCGTTTGTCGCGAATATCTCTTATGGAGTTTATCCTTCATGTCACTGTAGCATCCTATAAGAATTGTCTATAACAATTGTCAAGACGAGAGAAAAAAGGGAGCGAAAAAATATTCGACAAAGATTCTGAACGTATACCCACAGAAAAGATCTCTGGATCTAATACTATTACTCTTCGAACTAGCATAAAATAGGATCGACATAGAAATAGGACCAATCATATTTATTATAAAAGACAGAATATTCCAGTCTTAATTGGAATATTTTTAAATCTAGAATAAAATGATCTTGGTGTTACAATAAATAATAGCATAATCTTATATCAAATATTGGCGCTGGTATCGGGCATTATATCGAGCGATGATTTATTTTATAATGCAAGAATAAACAAGCTTAAATTTGTACGTATTATTCTTAATTCAAGACAAGTGTCAATCATATTTAATTCGAGGCAGAAGAATAGAGATTATTATTAATTTAAAATCTTGAAATTTTAGTTTTATATTGCATGAGATAAGATTAAATGCAAGAATAGTTTTCATCTCGTTACGAGAAATCCTTTTTGAGAGGGTATAGATGGCGAGATAGAGAAAAGTGCAAGTGCACGTGTTTGTGCACGTGACGTAGGGGCTTACGTGACAGGAAATATGTA
This sequence comes from Pogonomyrmex barbatus, assembly GCF_055798465.1. Lineage (NCBI taxonomy): Eukaryota > Metazoa > Arthropoda > Insecta > Hymenoptera > Formicidae > Pogonomyrmex > Pogonomyrmex barbatus. The sequence continues at coordinate 22,346,671 of NW_028297116.1, forward strand.
CATGCATATTCGCGCTGTGCAGCACGAGTCGTGCCTAATTTATCGGTGCAATGCCATCTCGACTTTTTGTATTCGATTGCCATTATGCGTTTAACGTTGCAAATTTTACGAGTCCTTCCCGATTTTTGCAAGCATGCATAGATTGCAAATCATGCACGTAATACGTTACGAACACGGAGCGAAAACCGTAATCGAAAACGCCGATCGGGGCTCTTCCCTACAATGTGGCAACCGGATTAACGGGAAGCTGCTAAGAGCCATCGATATTCGTTAAAGCCCTCTCCTCGCGTACGTTCTATAAATTAAGCAGATTTGTGGGCGAAATTCAACGGAATTTAACGGTGGCCATACTCTGAGATTATATCAGACGCGAAGAGAAGTTCGGGATTCGAGAGCCGCGGAGAGAAGTTCGGTAGACCGAAAGCGTCACGCTTAAAATCGGATTTCGCCTCGTATCCATACAAACCGCGGCCGTCCCAAAATTGATACCAGTCTCCCATGATAATAGCCGCCGCGACATCGACCTTCTCCCTTTCAACTCCTTCGTTTCTTTCCATTCCAGGCCATTCACCTCCCTGTGCTTCTCCTCGGCTAATGGCCGACCGGACATTCGTAAAAATACTTTTTACTTCAACGCTTGATCGCCGAGCACGCGAACGGTATTTATTTCGCGTGAGACACGAAAGCACGGGAAACTCAGTCTACTAATCTCCCTGCGTGGCCGGTCAAGGTTAATTAAACTTAAAACACGCGCTAAATACTTGCCCTTACTGCGAGAGTGCGTGTTGACGCGAAGCATCACGAGCATCAGGTGCTTGAGATTAAGTGAAAGTGTTGGACACGCGACATCAAATAATTTATATGAAGAGTACGCGCGATCGCGTTTCGAAGAATCATCATCCCTTAACGCGTCGTGTCTTACACGTCACATTTAAATGTAAAAGTAGTTTTTCTTTGACGAAAGAAAAAGAAATTTGAAGAAATTAATTCTCTCTTAGTAAAAAAATTTAAACCGTATTTTTATAATCGCTGCATAGTTTCATTAAAAATAATAGACAGCCGTTGATTCTTTCTTTAGACTCAGATTTAGAATGTACGTCTTAATAAGAAAAAAAAAAAAAAAAAAAAAAAAAAACAGTCTTTCTGTCACGGCAATTGTTGATGGCGATGTACGTTTCTCGAGAATAGCGGAAAGGCCGATAATGGTCGTTGAATGGGCTCGATGGCCCCGTCTTGCCGTTCGTTGAACCCGCAAAAATGTGGGGTGGAGAGGATAATGTATAGGACACCACCGGTGGAGAGGATAATGTATAGGACACCACCGGACAGAGCGATTTCCGAGTGACCGAAAGCAACGACGATTTACTGGAGAACGCTACGCGCGTTTTTTCTTTCCTCCCCGTCACCCCCTCTGTCCTCCCGCGGGGGGAGAGGGGGGGGGGGAGAGCGCGAATAAGAGGAAACCGCGAATCGACGGACCAAGGATAACCCGCATGCGGCACGGCGTGTCTCCGTGTATTTTCAAGCATTGTCGACAAACAATGAAACGGTTACGGAACGCGTTAACGGCGGCCATTGTCTCGCACCCGTGACAGGGGCAAAATGTTCGCGCACAATGGCTTCCTCATGCGTCTGACTACGCGCATCCCGCTGTTCCTGGTAACCAGGGGGACAACACTCTACATCTCTCTTTCGGCTTCTCTCCCGCTCTCCTCTTTCCCCGCCGGTCTTTTCCCTCCCTCCCGTTTTTGCCCGATCCTCGTTTTCATCGGACAAAACAGACATTGGCAGCGCGTACGAGTTTGAGATAACGATGATTATCACGGGCTCCCGCGATCGTGCATTCGGCATTCTTGCCTGACGCGCAGATGCGCCCGCCATTGTCGGAAAATTCAGACGCAGGGTTTACATAAACAGCCCCCCCGAGTATTAGCAACAGTTGTACGACACGCGAGTGTCAATAGGAATACATGAGGGGTAATTTTTATATGCCTCCTTGTCAGGAAGTTTCAAGGAATTTATGATAAACTCATGACTAGCTCAAATTGTCGCTCTTTTCTTCGGTCTTCAAATAATTTGCTTCTATGGAACGTCTCTCTTATGTATATGTTAATATCAGTCACAGCTGTCTTGTGAATTTTAAATTTTATGATCGCGTGCACGATCTTCCAATCTAAATTAAATAAGCTTAAATCTCTTTAATAATGCAAACAAATTGTCTCTCCCATTTATATTTTATACCATTTAACATAGAGATCTACAGTTCCTTCATCATATCGCTGTTACATCACGATGCTATTGTTGGCGAAGACTCTCTATATGTATATCTATATGTACATCTCGTATTACGTTCCTCGTATATTTTATTCCTGTCTGCCCAGTATTTGGAAAAATTACTTTGATTTAGTGAAGAGGAGAGTCACGCGAGCGAAAAATTCGCCCCGCGCCGACAGAAACGTATATGAGCATTTGGAATCCCACTCTCGCGTGTGCTAATGCGAATTTCTAGCATTACGGACATGAAACATGGCCTGCGCCACGCCTGATTCGGGCAGGTTCGCAAGCACAAGCTCGGCGTGCTGCCGGCAGGGACACGCGGATTTAACGAGAACCGTATCGGATGCATCAGACGCAGCCGGACGGCATAAATACATTGAGCCTATCGATCGGATTCCCACCGAGAGCAAAGAGCAATGTGAGAAATTACAGGTGGCTCTCCTGCGCGCGCCCGCTCTCTTTCCTGGTATTAAATAATGCATTCGAAATCCCGGCGAAAAAACGTGACAAGCCGACACGCGCGTATGGGGATGGTGCGCGGCGGGGGGTGCTCCCCCGGCGTCGAAATTTCACTGGGTGATTCACTGCGTTTTATGCGATAATAAAACGCACAATGTAAAAATCACGATGCCCGCGGGACGCACGCGAAAGTCCACAATTTCAATAATATTTTGGAAATGAGGCGCCCGCGCTGGATCACGTTTATTGGATTCTCCCATTAGTATCATTTTAGGAAGCGACGTGGAAATCATTGAAATCTCATAACGAGATGAATATTTCGTGGACATTTTCAGCGATTATACGCTCAATGAAATACTATGGATCTTCCAATTGAAAGATCAACTGCATATGAATCAAGCGTATGTCATGTGTACAGAATTCTAGAAGCGTTATTAATTAAAGCTCGCTGTCCTACATGGATGAGCGTAATATGTTCCGCATTAAAATATAATAAAAACTATATATCGTACGTAATAATTTTAAGGAATTGAAAAAGAAACTTGAAAAGAAACTTGGAAAAGGAAACAATTGCGTTCACAATTACACAAAAGTCGGCAATAAGTACAAAATTCTCTTGTTTTGCAGTACAGTTAACTATACATCCGTAAGGTACGGGTCGAGGATTTTTCTCGTTGCTTTTCCATCCGCGTACAACGCAATGCGAGAGACTTCGTTAAAACCCGTGCGACACCGTGTAAAAAATTAGGAAATCGTTCTCTCGAGGACCCCGAGAACGCGAAAGTGCGACAAGCTCCGGCAAGTAAATAATACCGTCTCGACAAGAGTCACGTAATTGCTTATTGTCGCCAAGTCGAGTGGCACGAGCGTTTCTCTCTC